>NC_051162.1:59889534-60029826 GCF_013339745.2 Dermacentor silvarum
GGTTGGAGGCACCGGCTGGCACTCCTCCACAGGTGCCTTCCTCGGTGCTCGACCGAGCAGGGTCGTGTCACGGAATTTTACCTTTGCGGTCCTACCGCAGAGGCGTGTACTGGCGTTAGTGAAGGCGGCGGAAGTTAAGCGTAACGAAAGATGTATTTCGTCTTAAGCGTCCTATTTATTCACTTTTTTTCCATTATCCCTATTGAAAACCAACCAAAATTTACCGCAATATTTCGGATACACAAAACGTCCTAATCTGGTTCGTCGTGAAGAATGTCTATTGCCTGACTTCCAATTGGTGTGAAGTGAAGAACTTCACCATTAATACTTGATATGGACATAATCGTTCCTTATTCCCTCCTATAAAACATGTTCCTAGATTCGGTGGTTACTGCTTACTCCATTTCAACTCTTTTATTCCACGTACACTGAAATGCACAAGCTGGAAGCCTATCACGGAGTAGAAAAATAACGATTCTGACAATATTAACAATGAGCTTAGTGCCCAATTTATTGCTTTTTTGTCAAACCAACCTCAAGTTTTTATTCTATCATGTGAAAATCTACAAGAGTCTCTCGCGTTGTACCACTAGTATAATTCTACAAAATGAGGTGATCAGTCTTATAACGCACAGATGTGCAGCAAATTACGGAGACGGTTTTGTAACAAAGAAGGTCTGCATTTCTGCTGTGCTGAACATTCGATACGTGCATACCGAGTGGCTGCCTCAAAATTGATTGCGAACACTCACCTATTTAGGAATGGCCAGATGATTTAATTGTACGTCGCTCTTCCAGGTAACTTTCGTCAGAGTAATAATGACACTATGGAGGATAGTGAAGCAGGATAACGTACATTTCATATGCAGTGTCCTTGGAAGAGAATAATGTATACTTTCAAAAAGTATTTATATACATGTTGTTTCACATAATTTTATCCTTAGGTGTATCTACCGTCTGGGCAAGGGCATAGTTGCCTCCTCCCCCCCTCAACGCCCCGCCGCGGCTTGCTTGTAGATACGCCTATGGTTCAAGTTATGTGAAACACCCTGTGCATTATACATTATACTTTTGAATCTTGGCATTAGCAGCCGCGCAAATAACTCATTTTAGGTCACCACATTTCCCCTTACAGGATTAATAGACATCGCTTTGCTCAAATTTGTTTCCTTAAATAATACATGCGCCAAATGCACAAACGATCACTGCGCTCTGTCTCATATTAAACGCCTATCTTTCCGTGGTACATGTTGCAGTTGTTTGTGGTTTTCTTCTTCACTAGAGCACAAACTGAATAAAATATTGTAGATGTAAATAGTGGTAAGTGCAAACTAAATTAAAATACACAAAATCAGCGATTTCTTAAACTTGCACGTTGTTCTTTGTCATCGGCCGTGGAGTCTGATCATATCAGCTTTTCTGTGCAACTGCAACCAAAAAACTTTCAGAATACCGTTTTGTCAAAATGGCTTTATGCATTTGGAAAAGCAAGAAAGGTGCATATTTGTAGGTTTATAATAGTTTCCCGACTGTGTAATGGCACATCATTAGGCATTAGCTTTTTGCTGCACGTCAGTTGGGGTTAGTACCGAGAAACCCATGGGCTGACCATGCTCATCAGCCACACTGGCTATTTCAGCGATTTACTATGGCAGCAGTTGTACGCTCAAACCACGGTTCTGCCTTGACCTTAAGTCTGGCCGTGCGTCCTTGTGTCCATTCTATTGCGATGACGACCAATGTTGCCGTCAGGCCGCTTCATCCATTCTGAGCTTCACCATCTTCAAAGCAGACGCAAATTGAAATCTTTCTTCACAACCACCGCTACCGTGACTCGAGCGCAAGTCAATGCAGCAATGTGTATTTGACAGCTAGGCACGCAAATCACCGTGCTACCACATCTCCCCTCCACCTTTGATTTGCCATTTATCTGCCTCCCTGCTTATAGTTTTCGTCGCAGACGCAGGCAGAACAGGAGCAGACAAGAAAATGTAAACATGGCTCGAGCGGTTGCTTGACACGTGATCGAACCTTGGCCAAGCTAATTTTATCAGACCACGCGTAGGCTTGCATCTGCGTGTATATCGTTGCCTTAGTTCTGACGCACATTTCCTATTTTGGACTCTCTTCGTTGAAAGCCAAATCACCGAACCAAAGTGGACATACCGCTTCATTTTTTTATCCCTCAGTTTTGAAGCAAAATCGCTAAAATCTAGACTCCACACTAGCAAGATCTCTGATCACGGGCTAATTATACACTCAGTTACACACAAAAAAACTTTGAACATGGCATAACTGTACTTCGAGGCTGCCGATACGTGCGGCAGGTCGGAACATGCGCGTTGTCTTAGCAAATAATGAAAAATAGAAACTAGTACTATTCTATAGTTATCGCAAGTTATTAGTTTGAATACTAGGCGACCTCACTGAGACACACGAATAAATAATTATAGCGTGGGGGATCGGGAAGGTCCAACTCTACAGCTGATAGTACGTTGTTATTTCTTTGAAGGTGAGCAGCGGGTCTCGGTGCTGCCCTCCCTCCCCGCCACTTCGCTCGCCACGATCGCCGCGGTGCGTGAGTCCTCGCGCGCGGTCGGGCGCCAGCTCGTTGGCGTTGGGAAAACGCTGGCGTTGGCACCACCAGTCAGTCACCTGTGGCCGCGTCTCTTACCTATGCACTGGCAGTTCAGCCTGTAGCCGCGCTTCATCCCTATGATCAGGTAGTGCGCAGGCCTCCCCAGCCGCCTTTCTCGATTCTACACTAGTCTGCTCCACCTGCCGCTTCTAATGCGTCTTGGGCCGAGCCGAGAGCCAGCAATCCTTGAGCAGACTGCGTGACAATCGTCCCATTTGTTATGCTTTCTACACTCCAGGGCAGGTCGCTCGCTATTCCCGCCGTCGCCTTCCCAACTTCTAGCGACGCTGCCCGGCCGTGCCTGTATGGCAGTCAGCCCATACGCTAATCAGCCCGCCCCCTCCCCCCGAGCGGTATATTTGTGCTGACGTCCCAGAATTTTTGGCACGCCGCTCGCCATCTCGTCGTCGACGATCTCTCACCCCGATGCGCCGCCTGACCCGCACCCTCATACGAGGAAAACTAAGCGCCGCAGTTCAAGAGGCAAGAACTGTGCCATCTTCACACTGCCCAAGTCCTCGCTCCTCTCCTGCTAACATGGCCGCTCTAGCGGTCGTAGGGGTTTCTACTTTTGCGCTTGTGGACACCGGTGCCGCCCTTTCTAATATAGCCGCCATACTGTGCCATTCGCTAGCGCAAGGTGACCACACCTCTGTCTGGGCTGTCGCTTCACACGGAACGCGCAGCACGGTATACCTCTGACAGCCTCTACTTCCCGTGTGCTTATACAAGGCGTTATATACCTTGTCTTGTTTATTCTTCTTTCTGCCTGCTCACATGACGTCACGCATGAGTGGGACTTCATTTCCCATCATAATGCCGTCATCGACTGCGCAGGAGCTGAAGTTGAATTTTTGCCGCCAGTGTGACGCACCATTCCACGACGCTTTTGATCAGACGCCTAAACTAGTCGTTCTCAGGACAACGACATTACGCCTCGCTCTTTTGCCCTTGTGCCAGACTTCTCGGTAGTCACCGGTGCTACGGTCTTCTTTACAACTTCTGAGCGTTTAAAAATGCGGCCCCATACGCCATCCATGTGTCATTCTTGCTTGTTGGACCTACGTTCTTCATGATCAGCACCATAACGCCATAGCTACTAAGTCATCAGTGCCGGTTGCTGTTGTGCTGTTTGCGCTGTGAGCGGAAATTTGAAAGCTGCGCTTTAGTCATTTCAGTCAGTTCACGCGAATAGAGCTAGCGACGCACTGCACAGTATAGCGTTTTGTTGAAGTAAACAGAACTGTGTAGCATTTCCCGTGTGATCAATTTAGATTTTAGCAGTTTTCAAGGCATACCTAGTATGCTTTTCCTCATCTACTTTTGCGAGACCATCTTCTGTTTTATAAGCATAAAGTTTTGTTATATGTTGGAAATCAACACCGTACCTGTTATTACAAGTTCCTTTCTGAATCCCTAGAAAGTGGTACTGAAGCCGTGGTATTCTGACAGTGTTCATGACCCGCTGGGCAAGGATATTCTGAATTAAAATGGGTGTGCTAGTATGGATCTAATGCCGCATTTAAAAAGTGAAAAGTGTAGAACCTTCTCGTACGTATGCTGTGATACATATTTGCTCTAGTGGTTCTATGGTATCGTTTAACCACCAACTTATACGTGACGGGAAAGCGATGCAATTTACGCATAGACAGAAAGAGTAATATGATGAGAAAGACGCACACTAATATGCAGAAGGTTATAAAATTAGTTGCTAATCGGAAGGCTGGTAACACTGGTAACTGTTATTCAGCGTCGTGCAAGAAAATTGTTTTTCCTTTAAACAAATTGCATAAAGTACTTTTTATTGATGTGAACGAGCCTCTCAATTGACAAACTTCTGAATAGAGATACTGATGTTCCAGCTAAGAAATTGTCAGGTCGCGGAGATATTGAAGAATGAAACGCTGTCACTCATAAGCGTTAATATTTAACAGTTTATTGAGCAAGTCTTAAACAGAAGCAACGCTAAAAACGCAGCAATAGGAACACCTACAGTCGTTGGTCGGGTAAATTAAAAAAAAGCGGTTTTGGATTGTCTGTGTATGTATACTTGCATCGCAATACATTTTAAAATAGCAAATGCTTTAGTACATGCAAGACGTTATAACCACATTCTCAGTTCATTAGACATCAGTTGTTTGCTACCTAACCAGGGACAACGTTCATGAAGATGAGGATACGATATGCGCTTCTTTCGGCAACCGATCTCTCGCTAAGATTACTTATTCTGTGAAAAATGGTCACTGACCAAAAAAATAAAACCACCATGAGCGACTTGGTTGACCTAAAACTAGAAATATGCATAATTTAATATGACCCTGATATACAAGCAACTGCTGTTCTCTTCAGAAAACGTGCACGTTTCTGCTCTGATTGTGAGTTCAATAATGGCTGACAAGCTTAACATCCGCAACACATTAGGTGTTGTGTGTTTTCAGAAGGCCAAGACAAACACTTTTCGTCAAAACTTGTGAATAGTTAGACCACAATAATCATTCACCTGTATAGGTAATAGTAAATGTATGGGTTCATAATAAATGTAGAATTCATAATAAATGCACTCAGCATGGGTTTCGGCGCGGCATATCAACTACGACACAACTCATTCACACTATAAATGATCTAATGGTAATACGAAACAGGGGCGGACAAGTTGATATAATTTTCCTTGATTTTGAGAAAGCTTTCGACCGTGTGTCGCATGCCAATTTAATGTTCAAGGTTTGACGCATCCTAGAAAACCATCAAATTGTATAGTGGCTCGGCATGTACCTTAAACAGCACAAGTAATTTGTTCAAATAGGCAACTTGAACTCATAATTTGTATCTGTTCTCTCAGGCGTTCCTCAGGTATTGGTGACGGGCCATTACTTTTCTTAATTTTTATCAATGATTTGCAAATTAACTCGTCAGTGCGTTGTCGTTTAGTTGCCGACGATTGTGTTGCAGATATGCACATTGAGTCGGATGAAGACCAACAAATACTAAACAACCTAACAGCAATTCACCACTGGTGCATAATCTGGCAAATGCGACTAAACGTTTCCAAATGCTTTCAGATGAGAGTTACGTGCAAAAAGAGGCCGTTCGTCCAAACGTATAGCGTAAAGAATATTCGACTAATTGCAGTAGACCAATTCAAATATTCGGGACTATACACAAACTCTATGCTAAACTGGAGCAGTCGTGTGAAATTCATAGTTTCATTGGCGATTAAGAAAATTTACATGCTAAGAAATCGTCTAACACATTGCACTTCTAAAATTAAGCTTGTGGCATACACGACATTAGTTAGACCATTATTGGAATACGCAGACGTCGTTTGCTATCCGCACACCTAAGTTGATATACTTGCATTGAACGTGTCCAGAAAAAAGCGCTAAGATTCATATTCAACGCTTATGGCAGGCATGTGTCGGTTACTAATCTTAGGCAATTAAGCGGTCTTCCTACTTTAGAATCACGCAAGAAACTACACCGATTGCAAGTGCTCTTTATTATTGTAAACGGTAGAAAAAAGATGGAATTCATCCGTGACATGCAGTCTAAGAGCGCAAGGCCAACGAGATGGAAACACAGGAAAACGATTCTAATGCCACGAGTGAAAACAAACGCATATCGTTTTTTTCTTTTTTTCCTCGAACCATAGCCGAATGGAACGCGCTTCCATGTGACGTAGTTGGGCTATCATCAGCCGATGCCTTCACATCTGACATGCAACCTTACTTGTGATATTTATCGACAGTGATCTTGATTGAAAATTTTTCTTTGCATATAGCCTGCATCGCAAGCGAGTCACTATTGCCTAGTCCCTAGACACTTCTCTGTTACCTATCCAGTTTGCTTGCGTTCGCGGAAAGGTTCCGCGAATCTAACCTTGCACCGATATATCAGTTTCTGAATAACTATTGCTTGGTTACCTTTCCCTTATGTTTCCTATAGATGATTTCAATTAACGTCTGGAGTCCTGTTTGTTATCTTCATTCTGAAATAGCTCTTCCGCGTTATGGCTTATGCCTACAAACAAATAAAGGTTTTCACGCTTTTTTTTTCAGCGCTATTGTGCCGCGGTATTGTCTCTGAAAAAAAAAAGAACTACCACTTCGAGAGAGTACGAGTTTTTTGCCGTACTATTGACTGTGTACTTTTTTTTGTGCTCGCCTCCAGTTTTTATTCAGACATAGCTGCTTTCTCAGTATTTTCAGGCAATACTATTGTTGTTATCCATTTTGTCGACTTGAATGATTGTAATATATATTTATTCTTTATCAAATTGATGTACCCACTCCTACCATGGATTCCAAAAGGCAGCCGGCAGTATCTGACAAATAAACAAATAAAATAAATAAATAAATTACCCTACTACAACTCGTCAACAGAGGGTTCATCTGAGCTAGTTCGTGAATACTATAGAATGCTGCATAAATGGACAAACAAGAAATCAACAAGCGCACTTAAAATCATGTCGTCTCCTCCGTGTCCTGCTTTGTAATCGAGGCTGTAGGCTGCAGTAGTACAGCCCACCTTATGGAAATGACAGGAAAGCCATATTTATCTTCCTGGCAAGTTGTTGATTATATTGGACGCTGAAAAACATTATATGATATATGTAACATGAAGAAAGAGTGAGAAAACGTGCATTTGTACCTCACTGAGAGCCACATAAACCTGTGTGTTTCAAGATGCTCTCATGTAGAACTTGAATAGTTTGAGTGAATTGAACAGCGTTCAAAATAAGCAACAGCTTGATTTGCCCAGTTTGATAATCTTTAAGCTTTATTGAAACAGAGGGATGAGATAAGAACAAAACGCACGCTCACAACCGTAGAACTGTTGTGTGTGTTTCTTGCCATTTACCATTCGCGCTGCTTCCAGACTAGCATCTTAGCCGTACTTGAGGATGCAGTCTCTTAGAAGCGTCACCTAACTTGATGAAACATAAGTACAAGCGGCACCATTGCAATCAAAACAGTACACATGATGCTTACGTTGCCAATGCAACTACCGCTTAGGATGTGACAAATATTCGAGAGACGCAAAGTTGTGTTGGTGGGGTTCCTGTATCGTTAGGAAGAGCAGGTAAGCGTAGGCGAGGAAGAAAAGCAAATCCCCTTTCTTAAAAAAAAGATGGTTGAACGCAACGCTTTCTTCCATGCTAACTGAATCAAAGTCAAATTTCAAAGCCAGCGACCATGCAACGAACCCAAGAAATGCTAAGCGACCCGAAGCGATGCATGTGGGATTTGATTGCTTGTTCAGGATTGTATTTTTTTAAGTTGAAGCTGAAAGAACAGACAATTCGTTAAGTTGCATAGCTTTTAATTTAGGCAATGCAGCCGTTGATTACACGCACAAACAGTTTCAAGGACGACTCTACACTTTCAAATTATTGCCTTGTGATCGCAGTGGTAGACGGTCAGAGGCTCTGCCGTTGCCGATACACGGCATCGGCCTTACGGGCAAGATCGCGCTCGCGCTTACGTTCGCGTACGGCAGCCTCTACTGCCGTGCACTGCACCCGCGGCCTGCCCATGGTGACGGTCGAGAATGCATTGCGTGACGCGCGTAATGCAATGCAGATATATACAGTTCGTCTGGGTAGCGTGGCGCAGCAGTTGCCATTGTTTTTATCGTGCAACCGCGAATGTAAACTGTAGTGTTCTACGATACGCATCTCGTGCGCCGTTGTTATATTGTGTGCGAAGATGTGTAGATAGTTCCATTGTGTAAGTTGGCTTTCCATTGTGTAAGTTGCAGGCGCTCACGGGCGAATCAGTGACACATAGAAAGCTTCGCTTTATTTAAAATGTTCGCATTTGGGAAGCACACAATTTTAATTCGAAAGCATTATATGCGCATTACGCACAAAGGCGGCGCTGTAGTCGGCGGCGTGACCGAATAATGGCACCAAAAATGGCCGACGGCAAACAGTACACACGCGTCGAAAAATACTCAAATTGACGTGAAATTTCCCAGTGTGGTTCCTGGAAACAAAGTAAATTATTGTCTATGAAAAGAAAATAAGGTATATTTCGGCCTGGGTGGGAATCGAACCCAGGCTTCGGGGGTGCGAGACGAGCACGCTTCCCCGACGCCACGGCGGCTTTTTTTTACCACCTTCTTCGTAACAATACGTACAAACATACAAAGAAGGTCACTTGGTGTTAAACAGTATTATTACATCATGTGGCTAGAATGTACTAATTTAAAATGCCTTCAAACATTAGACACCAAGGACACAGACAACAAAGCACCAGGCTCCTGTAACCCCTCTGGCGGTTCAATCATGTGCTTATTCCAGCTGACCGCACTACCAGCTACGATACAAAAAGAATCAACCTCTTTCATAATTTTATCCACACTCTCGGTATATCTGCATAAACTTGCCATGTCATCCACATTAGTCAGAACTCTTGTCTCAATTTCTGGGTAGATAAATCCACGAATAGATTGGCTTCTAATTATTTTCAAACAAAACGCCTCTAAATACAAGGCAAACAGAAGACGTGACAAACAGCACCCATTTTTTACTGATGACTCATCTTTTATATTGGCGCTTAATTTTGTAGTAATTATTAATTTTACAGTGCAATCTTTGTACACCATTCTAACTCCATCAGTTATCAGCGCACTGGTGTTAACATTTTCTAAAAGCAAGAAAATTGCATCAAGGACGACTATGTGAACAGCCTTTTCAAAGTCAATTCGATATCATGGAGACACGGCCCTCCTTTTCGTCAGAACCTTCCAGTATGGCCCTTGCAATATGTATATTCGAAAATATTGACCTACCTTTGATACCGCAGGTGTGATGGGGGCCCACAAGTTTTTTTAACACAGTTTGCCATCGCCGCACCAGTACTGTAATGTAAACGTTATACTTGTAGTCCGTATTTGTCAAGCTTTTTGGTATATAGGCTTCAACCGCCAAAATCCTCACTAGGTATTTTGCTTCGGAAATAAAACAACGTGCGATATCCGATAAGAAGGAGGCAATTCCCTGTTCTCGTATATCTCACTTTATCACGCGGTGTAATGCTACTGTTATTCCTCTTTTAAAGCTCTTGTAGAAAGCCCCTCCGAGACCATCAAGCCCTGGCAACTTGCTGCGACTGGATCGACAATCACTTCCGAAAGGCTTATTGGTCTCTCGAGCGCTTCACAGACATCGTCTGATACTGTTGGCATTAAAGGCAAGAAGTCAGTCTTTAAACATTAAATATCACAGGTCTTTTTCACCAACAAACTTTCATAATAAGACTGAAATGCGTGCTCTATCATTGCAACATCCTTAGTGACTTGACCTTGATATATTATTTCTGTTATTTCTTTGGAAACCGCATGTTCTTTCTGGTCGCTCATTGCTTGCTTGGTTGGCGTCCCTCCCATCCATAACCGCTCTGGTCATGCCCTTAATACCGCATACTTGTACTTTTATTCATCCATAACTTCAAGCTCAGATTTGTTATTAATTTCTTTCGTAAATAAATCCGGCGAAGAGCTTTCTGCGCAGAGCATGCGTTTTAACCTAAGACGCAATTCCTCTTCATGTTCTTTTTCTTCATGCTGGAGTAGGCATGCTCCTTTAGTTGCGGTGAATTTAAAGTCTGGTCTTGAAGAGTTCCCATTCTGCAATGAAAAACCTTAACGTAGGTGTGCTGAGCAAATTTTTGAGCTTTTCTTGCACTGCTTTTCTAAAAACTTCGTCTTGCAAAAGCCTATCATTTAGCTCGTGTAAGTCCCAGTTGAATTTTGATGTTCTTTGTTTCTTTCCTGTCATTGACATAACCAAGCAATGATTGCGAAAACTGGCATGTAGCACTTGATCATTTCAAAATAAAGGCACAAAGGTTAAGGGAGCAGAAATTCTGTCTAGACTGCTTTGAAAATAACCTTGGAAGTACGTATACACGGCATGATTTTCGCTTGACAAGCCATAACCAATATCTTCCAGGTCTTGTCCCCTTACAATCGAACTTTTAAAAGCAAGGCACCTTTATCGCAAACGCTGGGCACCCTAATTTATATTCTAGAAAGCAAACACAGTTATAATCACCTAGTAAAATGACATGCCTTGCAAAATTTAAGTACTGCTGAATTTGACCAACAAAGTCTTCCCGCTCCCGCCCTACGTTCGGAGCGTATATGCATATTGCCCTCCAATGTAGCACTGAAAAAGTAAAATTACAGATGCCCATTCTAAAATCGTCAGATCACGTCACTGCTTAAACTACGGCAACGGTGCTACGCAAGAAAATAAGGCAGCCCCCAGACATCCCCGCCGCGTGACATACGCGTACGCTATATCTGGGCTGAAAAATGTTAACCATTTCCTTCATATGTTCGTCACTCGCAACTTTTATTTCTTGAACGGCCAGTAAATCTATTATTTTCAACAAGAATACGGTTACCTTGGCATTGCCTTCTACGCACGCCTAGTCCACACACGTTCCACATCACGACACAAAGACCATTCGAAAGGTTAGCTGCCAAATTAAAGAAAAGAGAATCTACACCAGTTACCAAAAATCGTCCGACTCGCATGTCCTGCTTCGTTCACATAGTGGTCTATCCAGGTGGACCATGGTTTTCTGAGATTCTAACCTCAATGACGACGGCCAACGCCCATCGTACCCCCAAACCCCAGTCCCGAAACACTAGTGTTGCCCTCCTAGAAACTGCCTCCGCGTCGGGGTTGTAGTGCGGGGTTTGCCGGGAACGCCGGGCTTGGGCTTGAACGCCGGTCGCCATCCCGGTGGATCCTCAGGGAATGCTCGTTACTCCCAGTCTCTTGATCCTTTTCCTCCTGCTCATCCGCCTCCTCGTGAAGCATCTTAGCCGGCGAATTGGTAGACGGAGGCATCCCGGTGTCGAAATTGTCCTGCTGTTCACTGGTCGTCGCTTCTGCTGAGGTACAAGTTTCTTTGGCGTGTTTTTCCTCGATCTCTATCGAGGGTTTTTCTTCTGCCATGTCATCCCAGTGGCCTTTTCAGCCATCCGATGACTTGGCCTCATCAGCAGGTGTTGCCTTCTTCAGGAGGATCAACACCGAGGGTTGGGGATTTCTCCCTTCACCAGCGGCTTCCACTGCGTCTACCACGTCCATCAGGTGATCTTTCACGTCCTCCTTCAATGCCTGGGCCTGCCATTGTGGCGTAGGTTCGCACGCACTGGGTCTCGTCGTGGACGTAAAGACGACAAAGCCCGCAGCGTGATACGCGGCACTCGCGTCGTGTGTGTCCAATGCCAGGGCATCGAAGGATGACAGGAGCTCTGCCTCGGACGTGCAGGAGCGCGACATCTTCCGCTACTCGTAGCTGGTGGGGAAAGTCTTCAGTGGTGACGCTAGCCTTCAGCTTTAGTGTCATAGAACGTGTGGTTGGCCCTTTGTCAACGCATCCTTGCGCCACTCACTTGTCCCTGGTTGTTTCAGTCACGTTCCCAAAAGGTGACAAATCCGTGCGAACGTCATCGTCAGGTACGACGTGAAAAGGCCAGTAGAGCTTGATTCGTACGCCTCGGTCACACGGGTTGACGAATACGCAGCGGTTGTCTTTGACATCAAACTCGTCTGCAGCGTGAATATTTTTTCCCTTCGTCGTCCTTGAAAGTCAACGCCTACAGATGGTTCATGTGATATGCACCTAGGGCAACCACTTCCGGCATGAGAGAGGCAGTCGTAAAATAGCGTCGCGAAAATCTTCCACTTTGTAAAGCCGCGCCTTAACGTCAGCGTGCAAAAAAAAACTGGGTGCAAAACTGGCGCACCTGTTGGCAATGATTGGAACATCAATTGGTAGTCCTGGCCCGGTTCTTTTGTTGGCCTGATACTCCGGCGTTGCCGGGCCGTTGAAACCGCTCCTTCGGAGCTCATGCTACGCACGACCGCTCAGTAAGGACCCATGAAAGCAACTCAAAGCGAGACGCCACGGCGGCTTGACGGTTCTGGTTGATTAAGGAAGTACCTAGTGCGTGCGTCAATGTCCACGTCACGTGGCAGTCATCTGGCTGACTAAATGTGATGCTTAGTGCGTGCGTCGTTAGGCACGTGAAGAAGAAGCCGATGGGTAGTAGGTGGCGCCACATCATCAGTGTAAAAAATAAGGGTGTGAAGTAAAAAGCATTAAAGTCCAATTGGACGCCATTGAGCGGTCCTTCGAGTTATTAAATTCTCGCGGTCAATCGAGTGCATTGAGACGCTTGGCGCGTTTTCAATTGGGCTTACCATGGCGCTGTAAGAACGCAGGTGACAGCTTGCACGGAGAAGGAACAAGGGAAAAAAACACATTTCACCAAAGGGACTTATCTTTCGCATTCCCACACGTAAGCGATCTTAAGTGCTTCTGCCTAAGTTGTTGTTGATATGTGTGCTAAGCGTCTGTCAGGAGACAGGAGAAGAAAAAAAAGAAGTTCGGATGAAGCTTTGATCAAGAAAAAGAATTCTACATGCCGTAAACCTTTGTTTTGCTGCGTGTTACCTTGTATTTTTGAGTATCAGTGTAAACACTCCTGAAACAACTAGTTGTGCGAACACAAAAGAAAGCGTACACCTAAGGGCTTTTCGAAAGGTAGTTTGTGCAGTCACATAGAGCTTCGAGAGCATTTACGACAACAAGACTGAATACTTATTTGAAGTAATAAAACGCGCGAAAAAAATTCGCTCTCCGTGAAAGCACGTCCATCGCGCGCTTTCATGGAGAGCGAATGAACGGTGGAGAGACAACACACCGTCTTCCGTCGTGCGAAACGCTTCGAGGGTATGAGAGGGAGGAATGGGAGGCGACGTTTAGCTTCGGCAACAACTGCGTATCTTGCGAGCGGGCGCTAAGCGAACTGGCGATTCAATCTCCCACGCGAAAGGAGGAAAGCAGGATGACACTGTGGGAGGCAGGCGTATACGGCTTGTGCTCTGCCAGCAACGGCATACTTGTATTTTGCGCGGCTGCGGGCTGTCATGCGCACCCTATCTTGAAAGCAATCTCCACACGGCACTTACCTTTGTATGCGCTATGCTTTTGCCGCTCAGTTTACGTTGAAGCGATAGACCGCACGAACCTTCGCTCGCTACTGCTGCCGCGCTTGTTCACGCCGGCGTTTTGACAGCGGTTGTCTGCGGTCATCGAGTGTGATCTTTTTATGTTAGCTTGATGCGCCGTGAAACCATGCTTGTTAGTTCAGTTAGTAAGCGAATGTGTCCAAGTTTATGCAGCCGATTCTTTTACTTACTTTTACTAATTTACTTACTCCTACTATCCTAACTCCGTATAGCTCTCTATTAATTTCCTATCGCAATTGATGCTTCGCCTTTCGGGCGAGATTGCACTTCTTTTAGTAGTGAACAACATTTAGCCAGTTAACTTATTAGCGAGAGAATAAAGCTATGAGTAATTTATTATTGCGATAGCAAATTTTTGCGTATTATGTCCACGGGCTATAAAATCGTTGCTGCCCGCCATACGCAGTATGTGCGAGTGAAACCATGCGACGGTGAGCCGGAAATCGCATCTCGTGCACGCAAGGACGGGAAGCGGGAAGGAAGCGCGCAGTCTTCCAGTCGCGCACAAGCTCCGCTGGGAGGGAAGGGAGGTGGAGGCGCCGCGCTTTCCTGCGGCCGCGAGCTCCCACCAGGCCAGAGGGCTCCGGGGGAAGGGGCAGGGGCGTTATGCGCTGCGAGCGGCCGCCCGTGCGGCTATTGACCCTTTTCGCGGATCAATTTGGCTCCAGTGGAACGAATGGCGCTTTCGGCCACGCGCCATACTTTGCCTCAGCGAATACGCACGAATACGATACCATCACTGCTGTAATGTGCGATCAGCTATTCCGAAATGCATCTGGGTGTTCGCTAACGCATTGTGCGCTATTCATACTGCAAAGTCTATAACGATAGAGGGAAGACGTGTGCGGTAGTGATTAGCATAGTGATAGTGAGTCGCCTAGTGATTTGCATACTAAGGAATGAAATCAATCTGTGCCGCCGCTGCTACATAAGGACTGCCAGTGTTACCGGCCCTTCGCGATGCATGACTTTCCTTGAGGATAACAAAAGCTAATTCATCGGCCAGCGCTGTATCGCTAAACTCCAAAGAAATGACTTCAACTATGGAACGTCGGCACTTACCGCTCGTTACAAAAGGAAGTAGCGCCAGTTACTGGCATAGTAAGTTTCTCGCACGTTATCTACACACATACACCCCTACTCGCACGTAGACTTAAGCCCACTCTATCGCCAACCAATGTGCCGAAGCATGAGTTGGAAGCTGAACGTTTCGTGACGGTCCACAGAGTAAGCCAGGGACTAGCGATAATACGTATTTGCTACAAGCTACCACAAAATACAGAACATTTATATTCCAAGCCATGTGCGCAGCAAGAATAAATCTATCGGAACAGAGCACACGTGCGAGCGATTAGGCTGAAAATAAACAATCAGATAGTGGCCGCACCGAGGAACTTTACTGAGTCAGATACGTGACATGCCGCTGCTTCAACCTTTTTGCCAAATAAAGAACGAAGAGCACAGTGACCTTAATTTAATTCCTAAGCAGAAAGTTCGACAGCTTGGCATGCATTTCTAGCCCTGCATTTAGTACAAGCACCGTATACGCTTCTCGCGCCGTTTGGACAAGGCGTAATGCGCTCTGAAAGCACTTACATGTCCTCTAAAGCTGTGGCCAAAGCTTCGTGTCGTGCACACAGTCACCGTCTACGATATCCGTCGAAACGGAGGTCTGCTGCGCCGTACTGGCGTCACGCGCTTGTATTGTAAACGCGGAGGCAACGGAGGCAGCTGAGGCAAGCAATGGGCGCGTCACCACATGATCAAACATGGCAGCGCCCACGGGATCGCCAGGAAAACGGTCAATATCTTGAAAGCCATCTGCGGCGGCGGCACGGTTCACCCTCCCTGTGTTTTTCACGGCTAAGATTGCCTTGACGCGAGTGTCGATAGGAAGCTCAATTCGCTCGCTGCTGCGGCTGCTGCGCTCACTCCAGCGCACTGACAACGAGTTTCCGCGGTCGTCGAATGAGATGTGCTTGTGCGCGCGTGACACCATGATTGTTAATACAGTTAGTATTATGCCTATGTTCTCAAGTTTATACGGCCCATAAAACTACTAACCTTGCTTCATATAGCTGTCCACTAATTTGTTATCACAATATATGCTTCGCCTGTCGGGCGAAGCTATCGTAGGGGTGATATCTGACCTGCAGCAGAGCAGATATTCCTCCCCGCAAGGTTTTGCGACGCCTATCTAGTTTGGGAAGATTAGCTTTTGATTTTAGCTGAGTGACACTTGTATGGTATGAGTAGTCCGAAAAGATGAATCTGGCTGCACGATTTTGTACCGACTCGAGGGTCTTGCTAAGGTTTTGTTTATGGGGGTCCCAGATTGCGCATGCATATTCTAACTTTGGTCTCACAAGAGTTTGATAGGCTAATAACTTAACGGAGGGTGGGCAAAGTGCGATATTGCGACGTAGATAGGCAAGGGTGCGGTTGGCTTTGTTTGTGATGTGCATGACGTGTGATGACCACGTGAGATCACGGGTGATGTGAAGTCCTAAATATTTGAGGGAATCTACAGAAGAAATAACCTCGCCATTAAGCATGTACGTATAAGTTTGATATTGTTGTCGTCTATGAAAAGAGATTACGGAAGTTTTCTTAACATTAAGCACCATGAGCCATGTTTGACACCAATTGTCAACGTTTGTTAGGTCGCGCTGAAGCATTAGTTTATGGTATCTGACCTGCAGCAGAGCAGATATTCCTCCCCTCCTCCCCGTCGTCCATGACAATTCCAAGAAAGGAGGAACCTACTATGACACGTCAACCGGCTGACACACGGCGCTGCTTCACATTCCTCCAGCGACGTTCAGTAGCGCATTATGTTTCATTTCAATTCTACATCCTCGCCGCTAACACATCCTGTCGCTCGTTACCTCGCCCACCGCCTTACCCTCCCTCCCCTTTAGAAGAACCGTACCTATACATACACGTCCATTGTCGAAACGTTGGCTCCTGCTTTCAACCTGTTCTCGTGTTGCTCATCATTGTTGGTCGTGTGGTATCCAAAGACGATATGTTTCCTGATGCCAAGTGGAACATACGAGGGATTTTAGATACGTGCCTGCTCTCCTAAGCTCACGTGTTACGCGTCGCTATCATGCCGAAAAGGATGTTCTATATCCGCCCGCCATGGCCCTGAGTGCCTTTGACTAACATTCCCAGGGCTAGATTTAGTAAACATAAATGCCAAGATAAATGCAAGGCTGATAGCCGCCGCCGTAGCAAAATTAATAGTGCAGCGCATGCGTATCAGGAGGTTCTAGGTTCGACTCCCGCCGGCGACAGTTTAGGTTTCGCCCCCTTTCATGTCCCATTTCTTTATTATTTTCTACAATTAAATTTTATCCAAAGGCCATTTCAAGCACAGTGTTAAGCGCACTGCGGTATAAAGTAAACATTAAAACTACCTCGGCGTGCACATAAACGAACGAAAGACTTACTCAAGGGCCTACCCAGATAGTCTGAAAATAAATGGGAAGCGGAATGCTGCAATAATGAAACATATGGCGCTTTGTGGCCACATAAAATATGAGGCGGTGCATGGAATCCGGAAAGGAGTAATGGTGCCAGCGCTAACATTCGCAAATTCCATTATGTACTTCAAATCGGAGATCTTGTCGAAGTTGGAGGTTAACCAAAGATCGGTAGGCCAGTTGGCTTTGGGAGCCCATGGAAAATACACAAATGAAGCAGTGCAGAGTGATATGGGTTGAGCCGCATTCGAAATCAGGGCAGCGCACAGCAGAATTAGTTTTGAAGAAAGGCTTAGGAACATGTCTCAAAATAAATGGGCGGCCAAAGTGCACAAATATCTGTACCTGAAATGCGTGGACATCGAATGGAGAAAGAGCTCGCGAAAGTTGGAAACCAAATACACGGTAATGAAAAGTGCAAATAGGCAACCAGGAGTCATGAAAAGAAAGAGAGAGAAACAGAGAAACTGAATTGGATGCTAAAGAAGGCGGTCAAGTTTGCACTCCGTCGTGCAAAGCTTAGGTACAGCGAAAGTGTCAATCCTCAAGTCTCACTGCCCGCTACTGGTAGGTATTAACTTGGTTTAACTTAACTACGCATATAGGGAAAGTATTCTCGAGCGATCTTTTTCGGAGGTACCTTCCCTTTCGCCACATTTCGTGTGACTAGTGCTGGACGCATCGGCACCTACGAGCGACAGCGTTCCTGCCATGCCACAAACGCGGGCAGGAAGGCAGGAGACGTGTCTGTGTGGGGCGAAGCGAGCGCACACCTGCCCCGGGGGTTACTAGGCAACGTGAGGTCACGTCGTCGCTACTGCTTCAGCGCATGCACGGCTAGGCAACGGGGGCGGCGTCGGCCGCAGCTCTGCGCGTTGCCTCCTTGGTGCTCCTACAATTTCTTTCTCTCTCTATCTCGCTCTCATTTTCTCTTTCCCTCTCCCGAGCATTGCGCGCGGCTCGCGCATGCTCTCCTTCCCTTGCCTTAACGTCCCATATCAAGGCAACATGTCCACGGCACGGAGAGGACGCGAGGCACATGCACGCCGCTCCGCGAGGTGGTTGCTGGGCAACGCATTGATGTCATAGCTCGGCCAGGTTTTGCGACAGCAGGCGTCACTTTTTACGGCTTGCTAAAACAGTTCCGCTGTTAAAATGGAAACAAAAAGACCATAGAGATTTACAACAACAATCATTGGCAACAAGATGAAGCATGTGTATGCTGCAGCGAAAATCCGGAGCTTATTCAGCACATTCTAATAGAATTCTTAGTGATTCACCCAGTGAGACCCGCAAGGAACGTACAGCTTCCAGAAGCGCTTGCATTTAGTGTGAACGTAAGCATGAACCGGTCAGCCGTTGAGATAAGCAAAACGCGTTTAGAGTATTGGTGAAAAAAAGCAGGGAAGATATTGATACGACCGGATTCGGTACAGGCATAGGGAGCGGTAACTCAGGGAGGCTAGGTGGCTCTTGGGGACTGCTCTGCTCAAAGGGGATGCTAATAAATCATCATGATCATCATCGTCATGATTATAAATTTGTAAACAGGGATAATGTATCTCAGAAAGGGTGACCTGCCATTTCCATAGGTGAGCTAATCTTTCTCAACGGCCGCCTTGTCGTCCTCGGCAGGTCAGTTTTAACGGGCTAGTAGGGTGCCGTCACGTGTGGTCGCTGGCGACGGCGGCAGGCTGTAATTTTAGGGACTGGGAAGGAAAATAGGTGCTCACATTTGGCATCTTTAGGCATGGTTTCTAAGACGAGGTAAAAGAGCGCGAGAGTCGGGAAGTGAGGCGGTCGGAGAACAAAAGAATGAAGCAGAGAAAAAAGTGGATGACAAAGAGGGTGGCACGGGGACCTTGTTGGGGGTGGGAGAGTGCGTGAAGCCTTCAGAGAACAAGACACCGTAGGTGTAGTAGGCTGTATCAGTTTTGGTTTTTAGAAGAGTGGTCCCGCCAGCCGGTCAGTATGGGATATCAGTTTGAAATTATGGATATCAGTTTGAAGTTATGACCTAAGTAGCCAAGCTGCTATGCGCCGATAATTCTGTGAGGGTGTTAGGATGGCGACATGAAGTCTGGGGCAAGCGACGGGGGTACTATGAAGGAGCGAGTTGGTCGTTCAAGGCACATGAACCTCACCAGTTCGGAATAGACATCGTTGCGGTGGTATACAGAAGTTGCACTGCCCTTTGTGGTGGAGAGGCCGCGCTGGCGCTTGGGACATTGAAACGTGTCGATGCCGGTTTTTGAAAAAAAATGCAATAAAATATAAGAACATAACGAAAATACGAACACAGGCGCTGCAGATTATACAGTTGTAGATTGCGCATGTTTCATGTAGAGCACATGGAGCGCCCACAAGAACCAGATGTTGGCTTCGTCTTTGTCCTTGATTTGGCATGTACAACAATGTCCTTGAAATTGTTGCGAGTATAGGCTTCTCTTCGTGGAGCGGGAAAGTTCTTTTTATGATTATGGTTGAGGGTGAAAATTGGATAGTATGTATTGAGGATGTTGTTCACATTTGGCAGTGCGTTTGAGAATGTAGTACTAAAGGTGGCGTTGTAGTTCGTGTGATCCTACTGCGGCGTTTTAGGATCTCGGCTCGCTAAAATGTGTTTGCGTCTGTGTATTCTTTTTAAGGGTTGGGTTCATGTTGCCAATGATGACAAGCTTGTCTTTGACAAAAATACGCCCGCCTAATTGAATCGTAGGCCAGCCTCTCTGCAACACATTATTTCGGTTATAACTTTCTATCCTTATAAACGTCGAGCATTGCTTTAGGCCATTATATTTCTTGATCGGAGATTCAACACCTGCAGGAGAGATTGTGATTGCTTTAGTGTATGTAAAAATAGCATTGATGAAATTGTCAAAAGTCTTCTTTTTTATGTTGTAAAGATGTTATACAGATGTCCCTGTTGGATATTGGTTAAATTGTAGAAATATTAGTACGGGGCTGAATTATGCCATGAAGACACTACGAAATATAAATTTTGTATATTCACATGAATGTTCGGGAACAGCTTAGCATATCTTCATTTCAAGAACGCATATAGAACATAAAAAAATCTAAAACATTGCTGAAGAAGATTGCGAGACTTCCCGGTATGTCGGGGCATATTGCAGATTGCTTGCTTTGTTGAATGATACGTCCTCAATAGGTGCTACTTGACAGGTCCAACAGACAGAACGTCACACAGCAAGATCCGATACTTCGCGCGAACACGCATGCGCGCACGTCCGTCCCCCATCCACGTGGATGCGCAGAGTACTTCTTTTCTTGCTCCTCACACCTGGTACAAACAGCTTATTGAATTAGCACGCATTTTAAAGGTACATTGAATGAGGAAATAGCAGAGAAGATATAAACATATGACACGCAACGCACGCTAGTCTTGAACTATAACTGACACGATTGAGGAAACAATTTTGTCGTAGAGATCATGCTAAATCAGCATTAGACCTAAAGTTTGCCACTTCGTAGATTTCTGTCACTTGGTTTCTGTCGGGTTTGCCTCAAACAGTGGCCATCTACCCATATATTTTTAATATATACCCTCTCATGTTTATAAAATCTAGAGCACACACTTTTGTCCATTACCACATATTCGAGAGTGCCTTCAAAACGGACCACAATGAGCTTAAACCTACGAGTGCTTCCTCTACTTTGAAAAGAGTATGCTGAAACCATCTGAGTTTCCTGATAAGATGACTAATTTTACTTCCACTCCATAGTTATCTTTATATTGCACGACTGTATAAACGAGCAAAAGCAGATTAGAAGAAGATTCTTCACAAACAGTGTCGGAATAACTGAAGTGGTTATGTGTTCGTAGCTGCTACAATCAAGATAATAAAGCCGAAAGCTAAAGATGATCATGCTAACAATATTATGACTTTTCCTCTAAACCTATTATGGAAAAAACTTCAGAAATTCTATCGGTCTGGAAAGTTCATTCAGACATAGATTGAATATTACTTGTTTAATTTACTCGCCACGTAAGACATCTGCTTGTTAAAAATGAATCGGGAAAGGCTTAGAACAATGGCTTAATCGATAGTGCACAATGAACCCTAAAGGTGTAGTATCGCAAATGATTTCTTGGAAAGCAATGTCTGAACTTTAATTTATCATTATACGCTTACATGCCTTAGTCCCAGCTCTGCTTGGCATTTCCAGTGCGATCCTAAGAATGTCGTTAGCGATGTCACCTAAGTACCTTCTGAACACGGTGAAATCAACAAAAATGCTTGAATTCCTCAACTGCTTTAAAGGCAGGCAAGTGACTACGATCATGAAAATATTATATCTATTTCTCTTACAGAAAATGTAGCAAAACTTTTGAAGGTATTTGATACACCTCATTATAGGTAATGTAGCTGCAAAGGCGTTGTTGTAACTGATGTTAGCGAAAATGCCTGGTGCCTCAGATCAGTTCCATGCCAGAACTCCACGCACTTTCGCCAATTCGTCGGACTTCCGCTTGCCGAACATTTATTTAACGTTTCCACCGCATCCCCAATGTTGTCATAATCTGTAAAAAATAGGCGGGAAGCCGCACTTCGGCCTCATGTGGTTGAATTCACGCATACATTCACTCTTTAAAACACTAAGGCAAAAAGGCGAAGTATATAAGCAAAACAACACTGGTGATCAGGAGGCGCCCCTGTGCCACGGATCTATGCACTCTGATGGCGCACCGACAACCCTGTTTACCATTACCTGCGTTTAGCAATCCCGATATGCCATAGCCACGTCATCTTTTATTATGCTTCCCACGATAACCCATTCTAAACTACGTTAAATTATTTCATGAGGGACTTTGTCAAAGACCTTTTCTAGATCGACTTGAAGCATTGACACATGGTTCCCATGGTGTCGCAGTGCTGTGATATAATGCGTGTTGTAAGTACGTTGGTGAATGTTGTACGAATTTTGATGCCACATGTTTGATGCCACCCTACTAACTGCAGAATTACAGTTTGTATATTTTTAAAATAATGTTCTCATTAAAATTTTATAGTCACAATTCGGCACTTAATCAACTTTCACCAACCAGGTATCCGACAACGCGAAAGGCAGAGCCAGCGGCTGAGGAGCGAGCACGGCGAGTGGCAGCGTCGCCGTAGCCCACTCCCGACGATGACGAAAAGATTCAATGGGCTTCAGGTACCCCCCGACGACGACTACGACATCCCTCGAGAGTAAGAGGTGGAGTTCGCCTACGAGCTCGATGAATAAATATGGTGTCATCATCATTGTGCCGCTCGGAAAAGTACTGTCATCGTTCGGCCAAGTGGTGTACCCGTGCTGAAAAGTGCCGTCATCGAGAAAGAACACTGAATGGAATGTGCGTGACATACTACTTTATTGAGAGCTCTGAAAATAAAATTCAAGTGAGAGATCGCAATATGCCAGCTTTGTAGTCATACGTTGTGGCGACTTAAGCTGCAACACTACACTCGGAAACATTACGCAGCAGCACCTAACTGAACGACATCACTAAGCTACACACTGAACGACAAGTAATGCTGTCGCATTTGCACATCATAAGAATTGCTAAGGTACCCCCATGCTTTTTTAAGATCATTCTCGGTGCATCCTGTCAAGGTTGCACTTTAAAAAGTATTTGCAGTCTTTTGAGGCCGAAGGACTCCTAGCACACTCCTAGGACGATATAGCGGCTGCAATTTAAACCTCGACCCGTATGAGTGCGAGACTGCGAGTTAGTCCACAGTTCTGTGATAATGAATTTCGCGAGGTGAAGGATCTGTTCTCACCTTGTTTCTAGGTGTTTGAGCAACTGGGAAGCCATTCCATGCTTGTGAATTCGGATGCCGAGTAACTTGAACTGATTTTGTGGAGCTCTTACAATATTCCAACCAGTGAGTTACAACTGGCACTTTTCTTTTCAGTGAACGTACCGCGGGGGAGAATGTGCTATGGTTTCTACGGGCATTGGTTCATGCCTGCTACTGTCATATAGTGCGTCAGTGTGTCGAGTATATTCTGCATTTCCCCAGTTGCTTCTTCGGCGATACTGGGAGGGCCGCGCGATTCCGGTCACAATGCCACGTCGTCAGCTAACAGAGTCGGATGGCTTGAACCTGGCGCAGACGGACTAGCAGTCCTCGCAAAAATATAATTAAACAACGTGTGCAGTGCTGTCGTTATTTTTCGAAGCGTGTCGATAAAGTACGTAAGACAAAGAAGTAGGTAATTTTAAGCAAAATTTTGCTGTATTACAACTTATGTAGTTGCTAGGACTTTTCAGCTAAATTACTAGCAACGTGTGCGCTCTTGGAACACCTAAATAATTGCATAAGTTATTATGCCACTGAAAATTACCGGCGTAGTGTAATATAATAGCGTAAATCATTTACCTAAATACCTCACGTTTGTGTAGGGTCCATGTGGGCGAGAAATAAACAGTGAACTTTCGAGCAGTGTGTAATTGCTTTCACTTTACCATTATACATTTACATACCAACCGACGATGACAGCTGAAATTCGGTGATTTACCCTCAGTATGTGAGATTCCAAATGTAGCACAACTTAAAAGATCAAAGGTATCTGAGTTGCACTTGTTCTACATAATACGAGAAATATTTCTTGTTCTCGGCGCTCCTGCACGGATAGCGAAATTCCGCAACACGCACAAGGTTACACGTCAACACGACGTTGACGATAACGGGACCTTCATGCGGGTCAAAAACTACGCATCCGCCCCTTGGTCCACCGGAAGCCTCTTCACAATAATGATTTGTCCAAAATCAATGCGATAAGAAAGCAATGTGTTTTGGCTGCCGTGAGCGAACCCAGCCGCTCCAGTGTATATGCCTTTCTACACTCAATATCTTTTATTATTCACCAGCTACGTTCTAAATCTCACAATAAATTTGCAAATCTTCACGAATCGAATGTATTTCGTGAAACTACAGAATGCGTAGCGTCAAGACCCGTTCAATCGATTTCATGAATCACAATTAAAAAAACGCATTTTGTGGGCGAATCTCTCAAACTGGAATGGCTATCATTGCTTCATAATGGTCACAGTCTCCGCGTCATACAGGCCTTTTTAGCCACTCGCATATAGCTTTGCAATAATAGAGTGCGTTCTGGACAGCTCTTTCCGAAGCACCCTTTCTTACTATGATGGCGCTAAATCCTTAATAATAAAGTCGCTATTCCCTAATAAAAAAATAACATTGTCCCTAAACAGAGAAGACATTTGCTAAATCTAGCAACAAAATTGTTAAAAAGGCCAATTAAGCGTAGGCGATAAAGTTGCGGCGATAGAACGCCTACATTTTCAGTGAACATCAACGTATTTCGCATGCTGCTGCCAATCATCTAGAGCGTTCAAAATGCGTGTTCCGGGGCGAGCTCTTGAAGGCCGGAGATAACAGCCTCGTGCTTGACACTGGCGAATGCTTCCCGCAGATCTGCTGGAACGAGGATATAAGAAATCTACACGACGTTCCCCGTCTAGAGGTGGTAGGCGAGGTAGAGTTATGGAACGGGTTCGAGAAGCTTTCAAAGTGTTGATGTCAGCAAAATAGCCTGCAAATTCATGATACCGTTTGCGGGAATAGCTGAGTTTGAAGTAGGGCTAACCACCAAGTGCTTCAAGCATACAAGGAATTTTGGCTGGCATTTATACTTTGTTGATGTTTTCAAACAGGTCTAGGTTTACTGGTTCGTCAAGGTCACTTCACATCTGCCAGGTAGTTTCCTTCTTGCGAAGTGCGCTTTAGGCGTTGACAGAAACAAGCGCTAATATTGGTTCTTGAATCGGAAATGAGAATTCAATAGACAGGACCTTTGTTACCATGTTGACATTTTTTCATAATTTAACAGACAAATTTAACAGACAATGAAGCAAAACAACGTTCATTGTCTGTCTGTCTATTCCCTCTCGAATATACTAGAGATATGCTTTATACCCCGATTACTCAAACAAGCAGACAATTCTTACGCTACAAATCAAGATCCATGATTGAGTATTCACCAATGTCACTCAAAAGTTTTGCCTAATTATATTGCCGCACTTAATAAAATGCATGAATACAAGCCAGTGATCTGAAAAGCCGCATGTACTTGGACGAAAATTTTGAAATTAGCACCAGATTTCAGATTAGCGCTGTCAGACTTGCAGTAAAATGCCCCGTTGTTCCAGTGGCCATTTATCAAAAGACTTTTTTTAGCGTTAGGCTCACAAATTACTGCAGCGCCAGTGCATTTTGTCGCAAATTCTGGGAACACTTATATCTATCTCTATTTCTATCCACCCCTTTTGATGAACGCATCGCTTGCAATCATCTTTCTCCTGTCGGAGAAAGGAACTTTCTCCTGCAATCATCTTTCTCTTTTCACCACTTCACGGAAATTGTCGCTAAGGAAAAATTCAGAGCTTTGCTGACATCAAACTCAAGTGCCCTTGAAATCATGGTTGATACCCACTGTGCAGACACCGTTAACACTGCATTTTCATCTGATTTTACCGACGCATCCGAAGCACCATGTTTTACTTTGCCACTTATTATTACTACAGTCATGGAAGCCATAACGTTCAGCAGTAGTGGAATTTCGTGCATAATAGACAAAATCAAAAATTCATCTGTCGCCGGCATAGATGACATCAATTCAATTTTTTTGAAAAACGCTAACCTAGCCTGTTCCAGTATTTTCTGTTTATTGTTTTCACAATCACTCTCCCAAGGAACCATTCCAGACCACTCGAAAGTGGGGAAGCTCGTTCCTGTGCAGAAAACAGGTAATACTGATTCACCTCTGAATTATCGGTCCATTTAATTAACAAGCATACCCTGAAAAATCATGGAACATGTCATCTACTCCCAATTCCAATGATTTCTTCCATACGTCACAGCATGGTTTTGTAAGGGTTTTTCGTGCGAGGCTCAACTAGCCATTTTCCTTCATGACATTCACGCCACCCTTGATATTAATCTACAAACTCACGCCATCTTCCTAGACTTCGCTAGAGCGTTCGATAAAATACCTCACCAACGCTTGCTTCCTAAACTTTCCCAGTTGAAGCAACTTCCAAACATCATCGCGTGGAATAAACAATTCCTTACGCATCGCTCTCAGTCTGTCTTCATTATTAACCAATCCTCCAACCCGCTCCCAATCACCTCCGGCGTCCCGTAGGGTTCCATCCTCGGTCCCTTATTATTGCTCATCTACATTAACGACTTATCCCAGCTCGTATCTTGTCATATCCGCTTGTTCCCTGATGATTGCGTTAGTTATCGTTCAGTAACTAACCCTTCTGACCAAGAATTCCTTCTCGCAAACCTAAACCACGTGCAAAACTGGTGTTCGCACTGGATGATGACACTCAACCCTAACAAATGTAAGTACACATCTTTTCACCGCCGTCGCAACCCTTTTGATTTTGAAAATACCGTTTCTAAGTCCCCTGTTGACCTCGTCCAGTCTTACAGATGCTTAGGTATCACCATCTCTGATCATTTATCTTGGCGTCTGCATGGGACTAACCTGATACCATCGGCTAATAAAACACTAGGTTTCTCAAAACATCACCAGCGGGAAGCCCCTCAACACGTCAAACTACAAGCATACATCTCCCCCATCAGAACTAAACTGGAATACGCATTGGCCATCTGGAACCCTCATCAAGCATACTTAACAAATATCATCGAAGCTGTACAAAACCGCGCTACCAGATTTATTCACTCTTCGTACTCATACGACGTTAGCATATCATCTCTAAAATTGCAATCAGGTTTGTCTAATCTTTCTGCTCGCTGTCGCATTACAAGTCTTGTTTTGGATGATAAGTTCTTTTATTCGTCCCTAAGACAAGAACCATATATCTGCGCAGCCCCACCACAAAGATCCCAACGCATCGGTCACCCTCAAATTTTGCGTCCACAAGCCCGTTCTACTACCTTCATGAACTCATTTTTTTCACGAACAGCAACTGAGTGGAACAGCCTGCCCCACCATATCGCTGCCATAACCTGTCCATCGACATTTTCGACTGCTGTAAACGCCCGCTTCTTGTAAACACCACCCCTTATGTAACACGCCAGAAGGGGTCTTTAAGGAAAAATAAAGTAAAAAGTAAATACCAATCATATATTGTGCCACTACTCAAATAACGCCCAACTTCGAACCATGTCTGCACATCGTACACACTGACTGCAAACTGTAGAAGAAATGTGCGACATGACATTTCCTGATTTCGGTTCTCCTGAAAGCTGTGCCTTTGCACTTTGCAATTCTGTCACAAGCGCGTCCTGTTGATGTAGATTTTAAAATTATTTTATTACGTTCCAATTCTTTCTGCAGTCATTCCCATTTTCGAGTACTTCATTTTGGTAGTAGGCTCTTTAGGCCTGTTTCAGTAACACTGAGAGTTTGTGAATACAATCTAACACGGGCCCTTAGGGCGATGTTAAATGTCTGGAGTTTTACTTTTTTGTAAAGATTACCTTTTTAGTTACACTGCGCAATAGCCCTCTAGTGTTGCACGGATTTGTAGGGGTAGAGAACCAACGAGATATGGAGGACACAGAAGTACATGAGTTTAAAATATCTGTGAGTTTCTCAGTCAATGTAATGAATGCGCTGATAACACAAGACTCCTAAGATAACAGCCCTCAGTCACAGCGGGATACTATATGCACAAATGTCACAGAATCGGGTGAACACTTATTAGTCATTTGACTAATAATGACTTATTAGTCATATTATTTTTGCAGTAACTTTGAGCATTTAATAAGAGAGAAAACGGATAGGGGTTCGTCAAATTAAAATTGACCACACCAGCTTTTTGAATAGACGTGACATTACTAAGTATGTGGTCAATAACCGTATTCCGACCAGAAGGAGCTCATCGTGTTGGAGAATCCAGTAAAGATTCCAAACAATGTCCAATGAAGAACTTAGAGTACTGGACGAATGAACTATCGTTAACATTTACAATGTTAATGTCCGCTACAATAATTACAATATAAATTTTGGTAACGAACGAGTTAAGTATACTATCAAGTTCACCACAAAAATCATTGTAAGGCGATGATAGGAACGGTAAATTGAACCAATGATAGTCCCTTTCTGAGATGCAAGAAAGTCATTCTCAAATTCAAGCCAAACTGATTCGCATGTAGCCATGAAAAATGTGATATCAGCACGCCGTTCATAGGATAACTTTTTTTGTAAATTTATTTATGAATACTGTGGTCTTGAACACCAAACCATTGCAGGTGGGTGTACATATTTGTGCAGTAACATATTGAGACATAAATGAAAATACCTCAAGGTAAAGGCTTGGAAATAAATATTGCCGATGCACCGTGGAAGTTGGCCAGACAATAAAAAATCTGTATGACAGCCCGTTATGAAAAATTGGTTATCATCAGCTGCAGATAGCCATGTTTCTGACAGACATATGAGTGAAAAGTGGTGATCGGTTAAAATGAGAAAATTAACGATATAAATTTTGTGGGGTAAGCTTCAGACATTAAAATGTATGATGGAAATATCAGAAGTGGACGATCAGCTTAGAAGTTGCACCAGCTCGTTAACAGTGTGTGGCGTCATGGTGGTTCACAGTCAACAAGGCGTGCGATAGTGCTTTTAGGTAAAAATGGACAGATCACCGACTCCAGAGATGCGATACACTCGACTGTACAATTTCTTGCTTTGATACGGCGGTTGTGAACCCAAATGAACTGCGACTGAACTTCTTTCTTACGAGACAATGCTTGAGCAAACAACCGCTTGTTGACCGGAGTCAGGTGATCGTCCACAAATATGGGCTTATCCCGATTCATTATGCCAATGGACGTGGTTGACACACGCGCCTTCCTAGCCCTTGTAGCAAATTCGGCCTTGTTTTGTCGAGAACAGATACGCGCAATAATGTTCGGGCCACCTTTAGCCACATTCCGTGGCTAAAACCGTGGCTAAAAACCCTGTGCACAAGATCAATATCTGCAGGACGCACGGGACAACCAACTTTTTCTGCGATCTGTTGCAGAATTGCTTCACAGCTCTCGCACTTCGAGAATGCCTTGAACACGGACAACAATGAGCTTCAACCTACGAGTCCTTGCTCTGTTTAAAAAAATTGCTGAAAACATCCCAGTCTCCTGATAAGATGACTAATTTTACTTCCTCTCCATGGTAATATTTATATGACACGTGGCAGTAGAAATGAGCAAAAGGAAATTAGAGGATTTTTTACAATCAGTTTCTGAATCAGATTCTTTACAATCAGTTTCTGAATAACGGAAGAGGTTAGATGTTCCTAGCTGGTTCATTCAAGATGATAGTGTCGAAAGCCAAAGATCATAATGAAATGTATTATGATTCTCTATAGACGTAGCATCGAAAAACACTTCTGAAATTCCATCGGTCTCAGAAGTTCATTCAGGCATCGATCAAATACTACTTGTATAGTTTACTCGCCAACTTGAGACATCTGCTTGATAAGATTTCATCGGATAAGGTTTAGAACAATGCATAAATCGATAGTTCACAATGACCCCTACATGTCTAGCATCGCAAATGATTTTGTGGAAGTCAATGTCTGAGCTTTAAAGTATCATTATACGTTTACATGCCTCAGGTACAGCTCCGGTTGACATTTCCAATGCGGTCCTAAAAATGTTGATTGCGATGTCACATCAGTGCCTTCTGAACACGCTGAAATAAAAAAGTGCTTGGATTCCTGTAGTATAATTACAGCATCAATAACTCCACTCGTAATAGCAGGTAATTGGCTACTATTATGAAAATATTAGATGTATTTCTCGTATAGCAAATATGGTAAAAGTGTTGAATGTATTTTACAGAAACGCAAAACAGCTAATACATGTGCACATGCGTTGTTAATGTTATTGATATTAGCGAAAATGTCTTACGTCACAGGTCAGTAACCTTGCCAGACACCAACGCTAGTTCACCGATTTACCGCACTTTACCTTGCCGAACAACATTTTTTAAGCTTTTCCACTGCATTCGCGATGTTCTGAAAATCTGTCAAAAAATAGCTATGTCGTCTGCGTAGGCGGAAGCCACACTTCGTCTTCATGTGCTTGAATCCACGCGTACATTCAGTCTTTATAGCACTAAGAAAAAATGCGCAAGGTATAAAAACACAACAGTTGTGATACGGCGCACCCCTGGCTAACAGATAAATGCACACGCATACGCGCGCCGACAGCCTTGTTTAGCATTAACTATGTTGAGCAATCCCGAAATTTCGCTTCTTGTGTTAGCAATTTCCATTATTCTAAAACACAGCTAGGGTAGAAAAGATGAGAAAACAAGTGAAAATAAAAAACTAAAAATAGGACAGGAACCCATGAGTTCGCACGTTCTATGCTTTTTCAATCATTGCCGTTTCTTTGAAAATGATCTCTGCCTCCATTCCACCCTGTGAATGTGGATGTACAGCGAAGCTGTTGCCGACGTTACACAAGTGACACTACCGATAAGCGTCGCACCGTCGATATCAATGTAGCGTCCACGACATCGCTAGCGCCCTTCCCGTTGGTGCTTCAACGCGGCGGTGCACGTTCGCAGCTTCCATACGCTTGCGCGTAACCCGCGTTCACGAAGTGAACGTCACTGTAATTTCCACACTTGTCCTGATGTCCATTATGGTCGAAGCACTCTGTGCGCGATCGATGCAAAGGACAGAGCGCCCACTCAATGACAGTTCCATCGTGTGCACACGTTCGTCACGTGCGCACGTGTGCCGGAGTGCAGCATAAATCCTCATTGTAGTAGACCCTCCGCTTGGCGCAAGTGCGTTATTGAACTAATTCAATATAATTAAGCAATGTGCGTCACAAAACTTGTAAAGTACAACTCACACACAACATGCAGAAATGATGGCATCGGATTGTAATTTCAGACAAATTTGCTCGCTCTGGAGACGCAATTTTTTCTTTGTCGACGCGACGGTGTACACGCGCGGACGCAGAAAACTTGCCCGGGTAGCCATATACAGCTTCGCTGTAAAAACACACAAGCGCTTTTAAAGAAGTTCATGCCGACGTCAGCTGGAATGGCTTCCTTGACGGGGCGGTTGTCTGTCTTGTCGAGCGTGGTACTGAGGACTTTTCTTCGTGTATTAAAACGACCAGAATCACACAGAAGACCCCATCCTATGTGCAGAGTAGCCAAGGGGACACTAAATCTGGTTAACCTCTCTGCCTTTCACCTCTTGTTTTCCTCCTCCTCCTCGACAACACAGTGAATTATTTAATAATACACTTTCTCAAAAACCTTTACTATATCGACATTTGGGCCTCCTGATCTGAGTGTTTAGCCCAGTGGGTAACCTTTGCGTTGTGCCACCGTTCCAACAGGCGACATTGGTTAATGTCTTCGATGCTCTGGAAGTGGGTGGGCTCTGCCTGGCGGGCGACGCAAGAAATGGAGCATGATAGGAGTGGCGCCACTGTCAGAGCTGTGAAGTCTTCGTCGTTCGCGTCTACGTCATCAGGCGAGACAGCAAAGCGTGGCCTGAAGCGCCACTTCTTACGAGGACTGGAAGTATGAGGCGATCGCAATTAAGCGAAACGTGCGAAGCGAGCTCCTTGCAGCTAAACAACGTTCACCACCGAAGTATCCGACAACGCGAAAGGCAGAGAGACCGGCAGCAGAGGCAGCACGGCGAGCGGCAACGTCGCCGAAGCCCATGAAAGACAATGACAAAAACATGCAACGTGCTTCAGGTACCCTTCCTATGACGACTACGATATCCCTCCGGAGTATGAGGTCAAGTTCGCCAACGACCCCGATGAAGAAATGTAGTTTCTTTGTAGGTCTTTCCTTCGTATGATTATTGTATTAAATGTCTTTTTGGTTGTATTACTTAAATATACATATATGTGTATGTACGGGTAAGTGTGTATGTGCGTTAACTTCTGTATGCAAAATGTGCTCCCTCCCTGTAATGACCCTCAAGAGAGGATTAACAGTATTTCTAAATAAATAACATAACCACGGTGTTACTTGGAAAAGTACTGTCATCACTCGACAAAGTAGTGTCGTCGCGCTGAAAAGTGGCACCATAGAGAAAGGACGCCCAAAGCAAGGTGCGTGAAACACTGCTTTGTTGACAGCTCCGCAAATAAAACTCAAGTAAGAGATCACAATATGGCAGCTTTGCCGTCTTGTGTTGTGGCGACCTCTTAAGCAGCAATATTACTCTCGAGAACCTAATGCAGCAGCAGTAAACATCGCTACATTTCGCCGCAACACTAAACTGAGCGACATCACTAAGCTACACACTCAGCGATACGCAATGCTGTTGCATATACACATCATAGGACTTGCAAAGTAAACCCCATAGTTTTTTTTTAAGTCGTTCACGGTGCATCCTGTCAAGGTTGCACTTTCAGACGTATGTCCGGTCTTTGAGGTCGAAGATTACCTCGCCGTAACACTCCGAGGATGGAAGCGCGGCAGTCTTCAATCTTCGACCCGTTTGGGCGGGAGATTGCGAGTTACTCTCGACGGTTCTGTGACATATGCTTCACAAGTTGGAACAGTTGTTCTCGCCTAGTTTCTAGGTGTTTGAGCAAATGAGCAGCCATTCGGTCCATGTGTGCTTAGATGTCGAGTATCTTAAATTATTTTGTGGAGATCTTTCAATAATTCTTTTCAGTGAAGGTACCACAGCAAAGAATGTAGTATGGTTTCTATGGGCATGGTTTCATGCCTGCTTCTGTCATGTAGTGTATCACTGTATCCAGTATATCCCCCATTTCCCCAGTTGCTTCTTCGGTGATACTGGGAGGGCCGTGCGATTCCGGTCACAATGGCACGTCGTCAGCATACAAAGTCTTACGCCTTGACCCTTCCGCTGACGGACAGCCACTCCTCGTAAAAATGAATTGAACAATGTAGGCAGTGCTGCCGTGACATTTTAAAGCGTGCCGCTACAGCGAGAAAAGAAGCAGCCCATGTTCAGCAAAATTTTGCTGTAATACAACTGAATTTGTGGCTAGGATTTGGAACACTGTGGAACACGCTCTTGGAACACTGTGAAATAATTTTTACGCCACCAATCAAAATGCACTAATGAGTATTTACCATATTAACTCAATTTTTTGTCTAAATGTATTACCGCACCCAATAAACTACATGAATACAAGCCAGTGATCTGAAAAGCCACATATACTTGCAAGAAATTTTGAAAATAGGAACCAGATTTCAGATAAGTGCTGTCAGAATTGCGGTAAGATTTCTTGTTGTTTCATTAGCTTTCTTTTAACAAAAGACTTTCTATTTATTTTGCATTAAACTCACAAATTACTGCAGTGCCGGTGCATTTTGACGCAAATTTCGGGAACGCCTTTCTCTAAACTTATGCGATCTTCTAAATTCGTTCCAAGCAGCTACCCCATTTTAAGGACGCATTGCTTGCAGTCACCTTTCTCCTGTCGGAGCCAAGGTGAAATAATTTATTTCACCACGTAACGCAAAATGTCACTGGGAAAAATTCTGTGCTTTGCTGGCATCAATCTCACGTGCCCTACAATACCAATCATATATTCTACCAGAATTTAAATAACGAGAATCTTTGAACCTTGTCGGGACATCGTATCAGTACGCACTAACTGCAAACTGTTGAAGGTATGTGCGACATTACATTTCCTGATTTTCGTTCTCCTCAAAGTTGTGCCTTTTCACTTTACGTACTTTCTACTGTAACCTTTTATCTACCACGCACTCAACACGTACCACCACATCGAAACATCTGTTTTGATAGAACTGCGAGCCCTTAGTCACACTGGCGCTCATTTCCTTCCAGGTGAGCAATTGCATATAAATTATATTTCATGTTCATATCGAGCCTCTCATACATCTATAACAACCTTAAATAGATGAAGCAGAATCAAACTATAAGATTGTTCAGACGTGAGCGAGTATGCGTTTAACCTTATGCCGAATACAACATTTTGTACATCGTCGTGTAGACGCGCTAAGCAATAACGTATTTGTGGCCGGCCTACTGGTATGGTTAAAGCACAGTATACCACAGAAGTGTCAACAAGCAATCGCTTGTGAGTGACAAAACAGGCTGGTACAACAAATGAGTCAAGAATGGTTCGCGAACAAAACCTACTTTAGAATTCAGCGGAGCGAGCGAACTATTCTGCGAAGAGTTGTGGTTCGCCAACTTCGAGTTGGATAACATTACTGAAAAATTCTGCATCACAGTTTCAATTTCCACCTACCAGTACTTGCAAATTATACCAACTGCTTGAACACTGATGCCATTCCACGAACAATTCAAGTGGGTTGGTAGCGAAGCGCAACTGAATAATTTGTCAATTTGCGTGAAGCGTAGGCTGTTGTAATATCTCATCGAGTGGCAGCGAATGATACGTTTTTTGCTTTCTTTAGAAGCGCCCATCAAGGGTTTGGAAACAGATCCGGAAGTTTTTGCAGCAGTGACAAATACACCTATCTGCAGTGGCTGCGCTCAGTTCAGCGTTATCCACCGCAACCCACATTGCAGAAGCATTGATGCGAGGAAATCTCGTATTTAGCTGTTGCGCTTGCTTATGCACCACGCATCTTTACGTGAAACACGCCGCAAGCAACGAGAAACACTGGGCATGTTACCATGAAAAAACTATCGGATCTGTCTCCCGTATCTGTGAAAAAACTGAATGCATATATAGAGCGAAACGTCAGCAAAAGCCTTTTAACATTGACATTTCTGCAACATTGCTAGTGAAAAAATCACCACCGTCCTGCTTCTGCAGTAGCTAAGTCTAAAAGGGGTTCAATTTGGCCAGGGCGTTCATAAAGACACCCTACATGGTAGCTATTATACAGTAAGAGGAACGTTTGTAACCAGGACCACTCCGAATTTCGTATACAAGTGCAGGTGAAACTCAGACTTTCCAGTGACTCAATTCTGGAAAATCTCAATCTCAAGTATCACAATGACTGATAAAATGTATTTCTTTAAGGAATGATGCATATATCTGCAGACACATCTGATTGCAAATAAGTGTGTTGAAGTTAGCCGCGCATGTTTCGGGCAAAATGGTTTCTGTCAATACTTTCGCTGAATTCTAATGGCATATCGTGAACTAATGTAAATGTTGAAAAAAAAGATCATACTTCCAAGTTATTGCCCCAGAAATAAAAAATCTGCCTTTCTGAATACAAAAAATAACGCAGAAAAGAAAGCATCCCACAAGCATGCACGGCCAGCAGGCGTTGCCACATAAGAACGTGTTTGGCAACGGTTTTTATGGCGTCCAGCGAGCATATGAACTTTGAATGTCCTGGACAAAAGTTTCATTGGTGATAGAGTATTTCAGTTTTGAATTAGCAAGAAAATGATTTTCAGCTCACGCAAAATAGCCACCATGCCGTCTATTTTGGTCACCAACTTGTACTGCGAACTTCGCTGGAAAACTTTTTAGTGAATCAATCTAATTTTTTTGTGTGACGGCACGTTCAGATATTATGTTAACATTTATTTGTGCTGCCATTCCTACGCTATTATAGTATATTAGGACATGTAGTTATCATTAGCGGTGGTATCAACAAAAATAAGATATATTTTAACACGAAAGTGTTTTATGCCGGGGTCCACCAAGACTTCACTGACGTATTTCCGTCACGGATATGACGTTCTTACAATGTACACGAACATAATACAAAGAAAGAAACCAGAAGAAAAAGTTCCACAAACATGCAAAATTTGGAAATCGAACCCACGACCTCTCGGTCCGCGACGATAGATCGCCGAGCGTTTAACCCATTGCGCCACAAACGCATTTGCAGAGAGCTACACAGACGCGCCTTATATATCTAACACTCCTCCGTGTACCCGCGCTCTTGCTCGGGGCGGTGCCGCCGCCTACGAGCAGAAAAGAGAAGTACTGCATTATGACACTAACGCGCACCGACAGTGAACGCTTCGGTGGTCTCAGCACTACGACGCCTCGATGCCAGCATTCGAAGGGACGCTGGCATCAAGAAGCACTACCAACGCCACCTAGGTGGCGTTCACCGTACTCAGCACAGCGGAGCGTGGCCTCCGCAATTAGCTCTGAAAATGTTTCTGAAGTTGATCGCGGAGGCTGCAATTACGACGCGCTGTACGCGCTGATTTGACTCGGTGACGATTCAGTTACGTGCTTTGTCTTGCGCGATGTATTAGTGTGTCAGTTACGTGCTTCGTCTTTCGCGTTGTGCTAGCGTGTGCAGCGTAGTGCAGCTTCCATATGCACGACGGTTGCTCATGGTCATCGACGTTGGTAGTCGTGATGGAGGAGACGTGCCACCAGGCGTCAGCGTGGGTGCATCAACGCCTAAGGGCGCTTTAGCCACAAAACACCAATAGACATTATATATCAATGTGCAATAAACATTACACTACTTCTGTGAAGACACGTTTCACTTTCGTGTTCTATACCGATTCCTATATAAGAGGGATCAACCACATTTTTATATATAGTCTATTTCGCGTCTGCATGAAACGGCATGTGCTTTAAAAATAAATTTTTGAAATAAAAGAATATTCGTCTTGTGAAAAGTGCAATGATTTGCCTTTTACAATGGCCCGTCGTTTGGCCAGGTTCTTTGAAAAGTATTGTCGCTAGTGAAGACACACTCGAGGACTGACGTCGAACGTTTTGTTAGTTCAAAGCACTTCTGTAGAAGACAGCAATGAACATGCAATCGTCAAGTATGACTTCCTCCTTTAATAATGCTCAGAAAAGGCAGCCATATCTGCAAGGGAACGTAGGGTTTACCAGAAAAAATGACTTAGTGGTTAAACAGCGAAACGGGACGACGGAAGAATATTTAAATTTGATGTGTGGTCACAGGAACATCCTAAGGCTATTCGAATATAAATCGACCATGCATCGAAGCCCCTGTGCACAGATGAATGGTTAGATTTATGTACAGTATCTTGGCATACGTTCACCGGCAAGCATGAAGCTGTACAGTTTTTCGTGCAGCTGTTTTGAAGTTCACATTCCCGCATATCTTTCTGGTAGCGGTAAACAATCTAATACAATGAGGACGCCTAGCTAAGGCGCTCAATTAACCTTTAATTGACATCATGAGCAAATACTCTTTATTTTACGTCATGCTATACTTACTTGCCAGCTCACCTATCTTCTAAAACTTGCACTTGCAGAATTAGTCCTTTGAGCGTCCAAACTATATCATTCAGAAGTTTGAAATATTCTCGTATCAGATTTATGGACATCTATGCTTGTTCAGTACACAGTAGATATGTTTTCAGTAGTATCATTAGTTTTTATAGAAGTCGCCGTTCAGCATCTCTATTTTCCTCCATTATATGGCAAGGCTTGGCCTTTACAGAATGAAATTTATGGCATTACTATCGTAAAGCAAAACAGGAGCAAGCAGTGGTCATAGTGGCAGGTGTAAGTCCGATTTTTACCATGTGGACTCTTCCATTATGCGGATAAACTTCGCTACTTGAGTGGTTATAAATGTGACCCCTATTGGCACTCCAAGCAAATGTGACCCCTATTGGCAAATGTGACCCCTATAGGCACTGTCGTTCGGCCAGGTTCTGCCGAACGACAGTGCCAATAGGGGTCTTGCTTGTGAGATCTACTAGCCCGTTATCAGCTGCATAACGCCTTCGCCACTAAGCCACCTGGGCCGGTCGTTGTGCTGCTTGCACTATAAGCGAAGATTTGAAAGCTGCGCAGGGTAAATGGAGCAGTCATATGTAGCAGACATAATAACATGCTCGTTGCACCACCGCAGATGTGGTATCCTAACTTGATTCTTATGCGCTATGTTTATGCGTTTATGCTTTTATTAGTCACGTGCTATTTATGCATTTTTATTCGTCCAATCTGCAAAGTTTATATTCGCGCATGAAAAACATGCAATGGGTTGGTCTGAGCTCCTTCTGCTGGCTGTGCCGCGTTACCCTTGAAAAATAAACTCTTCGAATAAGTTTGCGCGAATGAGGACGTCCTAAAAATGTATTTGAGATGACCGTCATAAGTATACAATCACAGGGAACGACAGCGAACAAACGGAAACACTGCAGAAGTTGCCCGGATAGCGCCCGAACGGCAGCAGACGAATGGCAGGAGCCATGTCTGTGTCGGGCGGAGCGAGCGCGTACCTGCGGCGGGAGTTACTAGGCAACGCGAGGTGACATCATCGCTACTGCTTCGGCGCATGCGCAGCTAGGCAACGCGGGCGGCGTCGGCAGCAGCTCTGCACGTTGCCCTGCTGCAATTTCTTTCTTTCTCTCTCTCCATCTCCCTCTCATTTTCTCTTTCCCGCTCCCAAGCATTGCGCGCGCAGCGCGCATGCTCTCATTCCCTCTCCTTAAGGTCCCTTTTCAAGGCAACATGTGCACGGCAAGAAGAGGAGGCGAGGCACACGCCGCTCCGCGAGGTGGTTGCTAGGCAACGCAGTGACATCATAGCTCGGCGAAGTTTTACGACAGGAGGTGCCACTTTTCACGGTTACCTAGAAGAGCATCGCTGCTAAAATGGAAACCAAAAAGTCCATGGAGATTTACAAGAATAAGAAAAAGCAAATCAGAAGTCTCGAGCTGGTTGCGAAAGTGCAAAAACATACCGGGGCAAATATTGGCAACAAGATGAGGCATGTGTATGCTGCAGAAAAAATCCGGAGCCCATTCAGCACATCCTGATAGAATTTTAAGTGATTCACCCAGTGAGTACCCCTTTCAGGAACGTAGCCCTTCCAGAAGCGCTTGGATTTAAAGTGAACGTAAGCATGAACTGGTCCGCCGTCGAGATAAGCAAAACACGTTTAGAGTATTGGTGCGAAAAGAAAGCAGGGTAGAGGTTGATATGACCGGATTCGGTACAGGAATATGGATCGGTAACTCAAGCAGGCTAGGTGGCTATTGGTGACCGCTCCTTTCCAAAGGGGATGCTCATAAATCATTATCATCATCGCCATAATTCGAAAGTTGTAAACAGGAATAATGTTCTCAGAAAGGGTGACCTACATTTCGATAAGTGAGCTAATATTTGTCAAAGGCCGCCTTGTCGTCCTTGACAGGTTTGTTTAAACGGGTTAGTAGGGTGCCGTCACGTGTGGTCGTTGCCGGCGGCCAACGTTAGTATATTACCTATTTCAGTTTGCAAACTCCTGCGCAACGGATGTCAACCTTCCTTGTACTTTCGAGCGGGACGCGTTCGTCGCCGTTTGACTAGTCTGACGGCGGTGTCGGTGATTCCTCCGGCTTCTCGGCCCCCACACTGGCGAAGACAACGCAGGCGTCGTCTTGTGCCGGGTGTTTCTTCGTTGCCTTCGTCAAATTAGTAACGTTGCCTTCAACTGTGTTGCGCAGTGATCGCTATCCCTGTGAGTCCCAGCGAGAGCTATCGACGCAGCTCGTGCGGCGGGTGCTCCCGCTGCAATTTGTGACAAGAATGCACTTTTTCTCCCAATATATTAACCGTCGATTAGAAAGCAAAGAAACGATGGCTATAGCAATAAAAAAACACGTCTTTTGTATCTGTCTCTTGAAAAGTGATTCCCAGTGGATGTTTTTTGCATTCTTCAAAAAGTTCACAGACACTTTACCATACGCTAAAGAGAATGAATGCGAAAGCGTGCGCACTCACGAGAAATTCATCAAATTTCGTTACATTCTCATTCAAATGGGTTGGTAATACAAAGAATATTAATCCTAATTAACACAAAAGTAGAGGGGTCGAGTGCCTTCATTTTAAGTAACACCAAAAGTCGCGGGTTCGAGTGCCCTAATTAACTCTATCTTAATTATTGTAGAAGTAATTAACGAATTCGAAAGCGCATTTGTAGGTGGCACCATGAATTTTGGTGCCAAACGCCAGACGTCGCATTTTTTTGGCCCATCTAAGGTTTTGCCCTTTAATACACGTAAATTGTTTTCAATATGACTTTTGTTGTTCTCGTCGTTTTCGCCCGTATAGCCTTAAAACCGGCGATCTTTCACTGAAGTACTTCGGTATCTCGCTTTTAAAAAACGCGTATCCTTGCATTGAGTGTTGTCGAACAAACGAGTGGTTCTAGGCTTTAGGTTTCAATATTTTTGGCAGCATCAGATACCTATGTTACGTGGCTAACCGTAAACACGTATTGTTATATATAACTGAATTAAAAAGAACTGGAACCCGTATAATTGTCACAGCTGAATGGATAGGAGTCCCGCATAGCACTAGCTAGATTGAGGCATCTCAGTCACATCTCTGCGTGTGGCATCGCTCTAGTGGCTCAGACAATGCTCTAGGTGAACACTCGAAATAACCTTTGCTAACTGTCTCGGAAATAAATCGCCTTACACCGAATTAACTGCATAAAATTGCGTTTATCGGGGCGCGCAGGCTCCATAACGATGATGCGACCGGGCCAATGGCGTCGGAAGCGCCACCTCGCGAGCGGGAGCCGAAGGGGGCCACGTTTTGCCGCTGCATCCCGGCGGAGTTAGCAAACTTACAAAGTAAACTAGTAACGGTGCCGGCGGCGGCAGGCTGTAACAGTAGGGTCTGGGAAGGAAACATAGCACTCGCATTTGCCATTTCGAAAAAAAAAAGAAACAGAGAAAAAAGTGGAGGACAAAAACGGCAGCACAGGAACCTTGTTGAGGGAGGGAGAGTACATGAAGCCTTCAAACAAATACAGTAGCTGTAGGAGGCTGCATGAGTTTCTGGTTTTAGAAGAGCGGTCCCGTCTGCCGGTGAGCATGGGAGCAACAACAGGATATCAGTTGAAATTATGACCTAATTAGCCAAGCAGCGCTGCGCCGATAAACCTTTGAGGGTACTAGGATGGCCACATGGAGTCTGGGGGAAACGACGTGGGTACTATTAAGGGAGCGGGTTGGTCGTTCGAAGGACATGAACCTCACCAGTTCGGAATAGGCATCGTTGCGGTGGCATACAGAAGTTGCACTGCCCTTTTTGGTGGAGAGGCCGTAAGAGATATGCTGACCTTTGGGACTGCGATAGCCAATAAGTAGAAAGCTATTCGAAGTAGGGATAGTAGTTTTATAGGCAGCATAAATTTGGACAAATTCGCTAAGTAACTGAATTAACAAGCGTGGTGTTAGCGCGTACAAGCAAACATGAATAAATCACACTGAATGACCGCAGACGACTGTCAAAACGCTGGCAGCAAGCGCAGCCGCCGCAGCGGGCGAAGGTTCGTACGGTCTATCGCTTCAACGGAAACTGAGCGGCGAATGCACAGCGCATACAAAGGTTAGAGCCGTGTGGAGATCGCTTTTAAGAGGCGGTGCGGGCGACCGCCACAGCCAGGCAAAGTACAAGCGCAGTTGCTGAAAGAGTAGAAGCTGCCCCCAGCCCTCCCTCCCGCGCTGCCTTCCCGCTTTCTTGCTTTCGCGTGGGGGATTGAGTGGTCAGTTCCCCTTGCGCCCAGTTGCAAGATACGCATTTGGTGCCGCAGCACAGCGTTGCGCCGCCTCCCTCTCTCCCATATGCCCACGGCCTTTCACGCGACGGTCGCGTTTGCTTTCCGCCGTGCGTTCGCTCTCTGTGATAGCGCGCGTCCCCCACTTTGCCGACGCAAAGTGGGGGACCCACTTTCACTCGCACATACGGCGCGCGGCGATGATTTTATCGCCCTTGGACTTTTTTACGGAACCTCACGGCGACGGCGACGGTGATGGCAGAAATCCGGTTCAAGTGTCCATATATTTGCTATCGCAATAAAAATACTATGAAATATAATACAGTAAACGAAAATTCGAACACGGACGCTGTAGATTGTACAGTTGTAGATTGTGCATGTTTCATGTAGAGCACACGGGGCGCCCACAAGAACCGGATGTGTGCTTCTTCTTTGTCCTTGGTTTGGCATGTACAACAATGTCCTTGAAATTGTTGTTGCTAGTGTAGGCTTCTCTTCGTGGGCCGTGAAAGTTCTCGTTATGATTATGGTCGAGGGTGAAAACTGGATAGTACTTAATCAGGATGTTGTTCACATTTGGTAGTGCGTTTGAGAATGTAGTACTAAACGGGGCATTGTAGTTCTTGTTATTCTACGGCGGAGTTTTAGGATCTCGGCTCGCTAAAGTTTGCCTGCGTCTGCGTAATATTTTTTATAAGGATGGGTTCGTGTTGCCAATGATGATAAGTGCACCTTTGACATATACGCATACGCCCGCCTATCGAATCGTAGGCCATCCTTACTTAAACACCTTATTACTGTTATACCTTTACATCGCTTACACGTCGTGCATTTCCTTTAGGTTCATTACGGTTTTTCATCGGAGATTCAACAACTCCAAGACAGGTTGAAATAGCTCTAGTATACGTAAAAATAGCATTGGTGGAATTGTGTAAAGTTGTCTTTTTTATGTTGTAAAGTTGGTATACAGATCTCCCCATTGGATACGCCATGAAATACTACGAAATATAAATTTTCTAATCTCACATCAATGTTCGGGAACATTTTAGCATATTGTATTTGCAGAAATTGCATAGAACACAAAAAATCAACAAGATTGGTGAAAAAAATTTACGAGACTGCCCGTCATATCAGGGCCTTCTCCAGAGTGATTCTATGTTGAATAACACGTCTTTAGTAGGCACTACGTGACAGGTAAAACGAGTAGAATGCCAAACATCACGATCAGATACTTCGCGTAAACAAACTTGTGTGCATTGTCGTCCCACCGCCACGTGGACGTGCTGAGTGCTCATTCTTCTGTACCTTGCCTCTGTTATGAATGGCTCATTGAATTAGCGCACTTTGTGAAAGTTGAATCAGCAAATAGGAGAGTAGATGTAAACTTATGACATGTAGGCATGATAGTCCTGAATATATTTTAAACAATTCAGGAAACATAATTCTGTTGTTCTATCTGATCTCTTGAGTTTGACAATTTCATGTTTTGCCTTTCATTTATAAGGTGCTTGTTACTTCGTAGAGCTTACCTACTGGTTGTCTTGGTGCCTTACCCCCCACTTCTAGTGCTGCTTCTCAGATCAGCCTAGTTACGGTTTCATTCATTACCTCTATGTTGTCTTGATCTTCCTGTTCTAAAGCTGCATATTTGTTTGCGAACACCAGCCTGAATGTGGTCTCCTTTTACCCTTACTGCGTCTAGGTTGGCCTGTTTTTTCTTGAGTAATTTTATTCTTTCTCTCTTCAAATTGAGAGAAATCCTAGACCTCACTAACCTATGGTCGCTCCACTTTACCCTTCCTAACACATCTACATCCTGCACAATGCTGGGATCGGCAGACAGTATGAAATCTTTTTCATTCCTTGTTTCTCCGTTACGGCTTTTCCAGGTGCACTTCCTGTTCCTGCGCTTCCTGAAGAAGGTATTCATTATTCGGAGCCTATTCCTTTCCGCGAATTCTACCAACATCTCTCCTCTAGTGTTCCTAGAATCGATGCCGTAGTTGCCAATTCCTTGCTCTCCAGCCTGCTTTTTCCCCACTTTTGCATTGAAGTCGCCCATAAATACAGTATACTGAGTTTGCACCTTTCTCATTGCTAATTCAACATCTTCATACAACTTATATTTATTCATCATCGTGACTTGAGGTTGGGGCGTAGGCTTGTACTACCTTCATTCTATGCCTCTCAATAATGCTGTAGAATTCATTAATGTTGCCCGCTATGTCCTTATGGACTAGAAACTCTACTCTGAATTCTCTCTTATTTGGAAGACATCTGTAGGAGAGGACGTGGCCGTTGGTCAGCACTGTATAAGCCTCACCTGAGAATTCGCTGAACTGTCGAAACTGATAAACAAGAAGAAAATAAGGGATATCAGAAATTATATCGTGGAATAGATTGAGGAAGCAATAAAATATGCAGTATGAAATCAGGGAGAAGAAAACTTGGCATCGAACAAGGCGAAATGTATGCACTGAAAGATAAGCAGGGTAATATCACCAGCAATTTTCATTACATTCTAAAAGCAGTGGAAGAATTATTTCTATACTGACCTGTACAATGGCCCAGAGCAGCGAAACTACTTTAATCCGAAGTGGTGATGAACAGGATACAGACGCTCCTTGTATAACTAGCGGTGAAGTTAGAAGGGCCTTGAGCGACATGACCAGGGGAAAAGCTGCTGCAGAAGATCGAATAACTGTCGATTTAATCAAAGATGGAGGATATATTATGCTTGAAAAGCTTGCGGCCCTTTATACGCAATGCCCCGCGATTTCAAGTGTACCAGAAAGCTGGCAAAACGCCAATATTATATCCATCTATAAAAATAGAGATCTTAAAAATTGAAGAATTATAGACCCATTAGTTTCCTTTCAGTGATATATAAAATATTCACTAAGATAATTTACAATAGAATCAGGGCAACACTTTACTTCAGCCGACCAAGAGAACAGGCTGGATTCAGGAAGGGATACTCCACGATGGATCATATCTGTGTCATCAATTAGGTAAAGAGAAATCTGCGTAGTGCAATCAACCTCTCTATATGACTTTCATAGATTATGAAAAACCATTTGATTCATTAGAGATACCAGCAGTCACAGAGGCATTGCGTAATCAAGGAGTATAGGAGGCATACGTGTATATCTTGGCAAATATCTACCAGGATTGCACAGCAACCTTGGTTCTCCACAAGAAAAGTATGAAGATACCTATCAAGAAAGGGGTCAAGCAAGGAGACACATTCTCTCCAATGCTGTTCACTGCATGCTTAGCAAAAGTATGGAAGCTCTTAGACTGGGAAGGCTTAGGATTGAGGATCAACGGCGAATATCTCGGCAACCCTCGGTTTGCAATTGAGATTGTCCTATTCAGCAACAGTGGGGACGAATTGCAGCAAATGACTGAGGATTTTGACCGAGAAAGTTTAAGATTATTATGCAGAAGACACACATAATGTTCAATAGCCTGGCAGGGGAACAAGAATTCAGGATCGCCAGTTAGCCTCTAGAGTCTGTAAAGAGTACGTTTATCTAGGTCAATTACTCATAGGGGACCCTGATCACGAGAAATAAATTTACAGAAGAATAAACTTGGGTTGGAGTGCATACGGCAGGCATTGCCAAATCCAGACTGGGAGCTTACCACAATCGCAGAAAAGAAAAGTGTACAATCATTGCATTCTACCGGTGGTAACATATGGGGCAGAAACTTGGAGGTTTACAAAGAAGCTGGAGAACAAGTTAAGGACCATACAAAGAGCGATGGAACGAGAAATGTTGGGCCTGAAGTTAAGAGATAGGAAGAGGGTGGTCTGTATCAGAGAACAAACGGGGATAACCGATATTCTATTGGACAATAAACTGAAAAAAATGGAGCTCGGCAGGCCATGTAATGCGTAGGATGGATAACCGGTGGACCATTAGGGTTACAGAATGGATACCAAGAGAAGGAAAGTGCAGTCAAGGACGGCAAAAAACTAGGTGGGGTGATGAAGTTAGGACATTTGAAGGCGTAAGTTGGAATCAGCTAGCGCAAGACGGGGGTAATTAGAGATCACATGGAGAGGCTTTCGTCCCGCAATGGACATAAATATAAGCTGATGATGATGTTGATGAATTTTGTTGTAGGGATGGTGCTAAATCAGCATTGGATCTAACGTTTTCCACTACGGCGATTATGTCACTTAGACTAATATCGAGTTTGTTTCAAACAATGGCTATCTACCTATATATTTTATAGTATACACCCTCTTATTTTTATAAAATCCCTGGTGCACACTTATGTCCATTACCAAAAATTCTGAAGTTTCTGAAAACGTCTGACTTTCTTGATAAGATGAGTGTACTTCGTCTCCATACTTATATTTGTATTGAACAGGGCAGTATAAACGAGGAAATGCAGATTACAAGAAGATTAATTTCAATCAGTGTCGAATAACTGCAGTGGTTCGTAGCTGCTACAATCAAGATAATAAGGTAGAAAGCTAAAGATGATCATGATGAAAACTATGACATTCTCTCTAAACCTATGATTGAAAAACACTTCTGAGATTCCAACGGTCAAGAATGTTCGTTCAGACATCGATGATGAAATATTACTTGTTTAATTTACTCTCAACGTGAGACATCTGATTGATAAGAATTCACCGGGAAAGGCTTAGAACAATGCTTAAATCGATAGTTTGACATGACCCTTAATGGTCTAGCATCGCAAATGTTTTTTTGTAAGTCAATGTCTGAACTTCAAACTATCCTGATACGTTCGCATGCCTCAGCTCAAGCTCCGGTTGACATTTCCAATGCGATCCTAAGAATGTTGTTAGCGATGTCACCTCAGTACCTTCTGAACAAGGTGAAGGAAATTAAAATGCTTGCATTTCTCTAATATAATCTACAGCCTGAATAAATCCACTACCTTAATAGCAGACAATTGGCTGCAATCTTGAAAATATTAGATCTATTTCTCTTACAGCAAATATGGTAAAATTGTTGAAGGTATTTTATACACCCGCATAACAAGTAATATGTGTGTAAATGCGTTGTTATTGTTACTGATGTTAGCAAAAATGTCTCGAGCCAAAGGTCAGTCACCATGCCAGAATCCCACACTCTTTCCCCAATTCACCGCACACCGACTTGGCGAACAACATTTTTTAACCTTTTCCGCCGCATGCGCAATGTTCTCATAATGTGTAAAAAAAAGCAATGTTGTCTGCGTAGGCGGGAACCCGCGCTTCGGCCTGATGTGGTTAAATCCACGCATACGTCCACTCTTTTTAACACTAAGGCAAAAAGGCGCAAGATATAAACAAAACAACAGTGGTGATAAGGGACACCACTGGACCCAAGATCTCTGCAAACTCATAAGCGCACCGACAGCCTTGTTTACCATTTATAGTGTTGAGCAATCCCGATATGCCATAGCCACATCACCTGTTATTGCTCTTCCTGCGTTAACACTTTTCCTGTAATTTAAATCACATTGAGGATTGAAAAGGTAGGAAAACAAGAGCACATAAAAAAATAAAGGAACCCATCAGTTCGCGCATTCTAGTAGTTTTTCAATGAGTCCTCTTTCTTTTAAAAACACACTAGCGCTTTTAAAGCAGTTCATGCTGACGTCGGCTGGGACCAGTGTCCAAGAATTCTGGTTCCCGTAACGGGGGGTTGTCAATCTTGTCGAGCGTCGTGCTGATGACTTTTCTTTCTGCACTAAAACGACGACAATCACACAGATGACACCATCCCCCTATGCAGAGTAGCCAACCGAACACTCTATCTGGTTAAACTCTCTGCCTTTCACGTCGCGTTATCCTCTTCCTCCTCTAAAACACATTGAATTATTTCATGAGACACTTTGTCCAAAACTTTTTTCTAGGTAGGTAGGTAGGTAGGTAGGTAGGTAGATAGGTAGGTAGGTACAACTTTATTCAGCAAAAGGTGACGTTTAAGGGGGAAGGTAGTCTGTCAGGTCGTGCCTGCCAACCACCTCCCCGGCTCTGTCCACGGCCCGGATCCTCCAGGCTGGTCCCGGCGAGGATATTATTCCATGCCCGGGATGAGGGAGCGGCCATGAGAGAGTGGGGGGAGGGTCCTTCAGGCAGTCCCAGATATTGTGGTTGAGAGTGGTGATCTCTCCACATAGCTTAAGGTGAGGTGGTTGTCTCGATCGTCTCGAGATTCTACAGTAGGTGGTGTTGTCACTGTATGAGGTCAAAGGTTTCCTATTCGAGTCCTCTGGGTCGGAGGCCTCACCGGCCACTCGGTGGACAAATCCTCGAGCACGTTGGTGGACAGCTTCATTCCCCGGGTTCCCCGAATGGGCCGGGACCCACACAAGTTCAATCGGGCAAGTGAAAACTTCTACGTGGTCATCGTCCTCCCCGCTTCCATACTCAAGGGAAAAGCGAGAACGAGAAAGTAGTCGTAGCGTTATACGAGCTACCGAACCCAAGCAATATCAACTACGCCATCAGCGTGGCCTCTCTTGCCAACCTTGCCTATAAGCCTAGCGTATCAGGCGGTCTAGGAAGTCCCCTTCGACTTGTTGGAGTTTGGCAAAGCCTACGTGAATTGCGGCACGACAAGGGTCTGAATGATCTGGAGTAATTCATTCCCCTTCCTGCGCAGCCTGCGCGCGCTTACACTGCATTAAGCGAGCCGTCTCTTTTACCGATGTGGCAAGGTCTAGCGTGATATTGTTGTGGTGGTTTTCCTGCAAAATGACGCCAAGTATCCTAATGTGCTCCACTCAGGGTATTGGCGCGTCGCTAACCATGTACATTGATAATGGGTAGCGGAGATGTTATTCTTCGTAGGTCGGGAGGTCAGAGGATCATCAATTCAGACTAGCTTTGTGAACACTCGACTCGACTTGAAGATCGACTTGAAGCATTGACACCGCGGTCCTCATGGTGTCTCAGCACTGTAGTATGCTGCGTGTTGTGTGTATGTTTGTGAATATTGTGCGACTTTTAATGCGGCATGTTTGATGCCGCCCTGCTAACAACGCAATAACGGTTAGCGTATGTTTCCATATATTATCATTAAAAGTTTTCTAGTCACAGTTTGTTAAACAAATAGGACGGTATGCTGACAGACTACGAAGAACATGTGGGTCTTGTGATGTGGGTGTTTAGCCCAGTGGGTAACACACTCGTCATTTCATCGTAGTATCTCATCGAATGGTTGCGAATGGCACGTCTTTGATTCTGTCTATGATAGCACCCATGAGGAATGTGGAAGCAGATCCGGCAGTTTTTGCAGCAGTGGTAAGCTCGCCAATCTGCGGTGGCTGCACTCAGTTCAGCGTGATCCACCGCAACGCACATTGCAGAAGCACTGAGGCGAGGAAGTGTCGTATGTAGCTTTTGCGCCTGCTTATGCTTCACGCATCTTACCGTGAAACAAGCCGTAAGCAACGAGAAACATTGGGCAGGTTACCATGAAAAAACTACCGGATCTGTCATCCGTACCTGTCACAAAACTGAATGCATATATAGGGCGAACCTTTGACAAAAGCATTTTAACATTGATGTTTCCGAGAGCTGGTTACAAAGATGACCACTGCCCTGCTTATGCTGTAGCTAACTATGAAGTGCTTTAAGTGGAGAAGGGCGAAGAATGGTAGTTCTTGTACTTTAAGTGGAACGTTTGCAAGAAGGACCACTCCGACTTTCGTATACAAGTCTATGTGAATCAATGAACTTCTAGTGAATCAATTCGGAAAAATCTCAATCTAAAGTATATCAATCACTGATGAAAAAAGGTATTTAAGGAATGTTGTATATATTTAAAGATCGTAAATAAGTTTGCTGAAGTTTGCCGCACATGTCTCCGCCGAAATGTTTTCTGCCAAGACTATCGCCGAATTCTAATGGCGTATCGATAACTAATATAAAGGTAAAATAATAAAATACTTCAAACTAATTACATCAGAGAGAAAAAATCTGCTTTTATGAATACAAATATTCTAAGAAACAACAATGCATATTCAAAGAAACAACGCAGAAAACAAGGCCTCGCACAAGCTTGCACGGCCACCAGGCGTTGCTGCGTGTACACGTGTTTGGCAACGTTGTTGTTACGCCTCCAAGCCCTCGAGCAGAGATGAATGTTGAGGTTTATGCCCGCTATCTTGTAACACGTTCGCGGGCAAGCCTGGAGCTGCAGGTTTTTTTATGCAGTTGTTTTAATAAGTTTATAATACCGCATATCTTGCTGGTGACAGAAAACAATTGAATGCCGTGAGCACGCCTAGCTAAGGCGCTCAGTTGACCTTCGTTGACGTCGTGAGCAAATACCGTTTATTTGACGTCATGCTATACTTGTTTACCGCCTCAGCTTCTCTTCGACATTTTTAACTCGCTGAATTAGATTCCTCAGAGCACCCTAACAATATCATTCAGAAATAATAAAAATTCTCGTATGAGATTTATGGACATCTGTGCTCTTTCAGTACAAAGTCTAAAAGCTTTAAATTATTCTATTAAAAATTGATTATGGGGTTTTATGTACCAAAACCACGACCTGATTATGAGGCAAGCTGTAGTGGAGGATTCCGGGATAGTTTAGACCACCTGGGGTTCTTTAACACGCACCTAAATATCGTACCCAGGTGTTTTCGTATTTTGCCTCCATCGAAATGCACCCGCCGTGGCCGCGATTCGATCCCGCGACCTCTTGCTTAGCAATTATTCTATTCGATTCGACACAAGTCGTCATTTACCACCTCTATTTTGCTTTATTCATATGGCGCGGATTGGTTCTTACCAAATGAAATGTAGTGGTTTTACTATCACAAAACAAAACATGCACTACCAGTGGCTGTACCGGGAAGCCGTTGTCCGATTTTTAGCATGTGAACTCTTTCGTTGCGCAGAAAAATTTCGCTACTTGGGTGTTTAGAAATGCGGCCCCAAATCGGTATCCAAGTGGCATTCTTGCGTGTTTTACCTACTGCCTCACGATCAGGCACCATAACGCCATAGCCACTAAGAAAGCAGTGCCTGTTGTTGTTGAGCTGTTTGCACTGTAAGCGGAGACTTGAAAGCTGCGCTTTAGTCATTTCAGTCAGTTCACGCGAATAAAGATAGCGATGCACCGCCCAGTATAGCGTTTTTGTTGAAGTAAACGAAACTGTGTAGGATTTCCTGTGTGATCAATTTACATCTTTGCAGTTTCAAGGCATTCGTCCTATGCTTTCCCTCGCCTACTTTTGCGGGACCATCTACTGTTTATAAGCATAAAGCTTTGTTCTATATATGAAATTAACGCCTTACCTGTTATTACAAGTTCCTTTCTGTTTCCCTAGAATGTGGTACTGGAGCACTCAATACTCAGTTCTCAATGTCCCAAAGGGCAAGCATATTGTGAATTAATATCGGTGCGCTAGTATGCACCTAAAGCTGTATGTAAAAGCTGCACAATGAAAACTGTAGATCGTTCTCGTACTTATGCTGTGATATATATGTATTTGCACTAGTGGCTCTATAGTAGCATTTAAGCACTAACTCATACATGACGGGAATGCGACGCAGTACACGCATTAGACAGAAAGAGTAATATGATGAGAAATACGCATACTAATATGCAGAAGTTTATCAAATTGGCTGCTAGTCGGAAGGCTGGTAACGCTGATAACTGTTTTTCAGCGTCGTGCAAGAAAAAAAAAACTGTCAGCCCTTCCACTGGGGTGGAGATGGAAGACCAGCGAAGCTGTACTATGGTGGGAATTATGTATTTTCAATTATGACTATTAAGATATGAATCTGTAATTGGGTTTTGACCCATAAATAATCAGAAATATATATGATCCGGTGGTTCTCATTTATTTAGTGACCACAGGGACCATGGCCTTATGGTCGCTATGGTACACCGCCATAGGTTGTACGGCAAAGGTTGGCACGTTCTTCATAAACACGTCACGAATGCCGCGCGCATTCGGTGCGAACGCGGGAAAAACGCCGCCGCCGTCGAGAACAGTTCTGCGCATTGCTGGTGCTGCTACATGTGCAAGTTTATAGAGCTCCTCAGAATTTTGAGAATGACAGCCCATAAACAAATGTCATGAAAAATAACACCGGCAGCGCGTGCATTTTATGTTAAATCTTCTCAGACTTGAAATAATAAAAGTTCGAAACAAAACGCCCGGTTGCAAGATACGCATTTGTGTGCCGCAGCTAAACGTCGCCTCCCCGCCCTCTCATCCCCCACGGCGTTTCGCGTGACGTTTGCTCTTTGCCGTATGGCCCATGAGTTTTTTTCTACATTCGGACTTTACCATCGGAGCGGACTTGACCTTAACAGCTTCGCTATAATAAGTTTTCGTTTAAACCAAGTCTATAAAGTATTTTTTATTATTGCGATAGCAATTATATGGACACTTCAAGCGGATTTCTGCCGTCGGCGTCGCCGTCGCCGCCGCCGCCGTGAGGTTCCGTATAAAGACCAAGGGCGATGAAATCGTAGCCGCGCGCCGTATGTGCGAGTGGACTTTCACGGAGAGTGAACGCACGGCGGAGAGAACACGACTTCCTCCGTCGCGCGAAAAACCGTTGGGGTATGGGAGGGAGAGAGGGTGACGACGCTGTTCTGCGGCACCCAATGCGTGTCTTGCAACTGGGCGCAAGGGGAACTGGCGACGCGATCTCCCACGTGAAAGGAGGAAAGCGGGAAGGCAGCGCGGGAGAGAGGTGGGGGGGGGCAACTTCTACTCTTGTAACAACTGCGTAATTTGCGCCGGTCCGGGCTGTCGCACGCACCGTATCTTGGAAGCGATCGCCAGACGGCTCTGACCTTTTTATATGCTGTGCTTTCGCCGCTCAGTTTCCGTTTAAGCGATAGACCGCACGAACCTTCGGTCGCTGCGGTGGCCACGCTCGTTCGCGCAAGCGACTTCCTCCGTCACGCGAAAAACCGTAGGGGTATGGGAGGGAGAGAGGGTGGTGGTGGCAGTGGTTGCCTGCGGTACTCGAGTGTGATCTATTCATGTTTGCTTGTGAGCGCTGACATCAGGCTTGTTAATTCAGTTAGTAAGCGAATGTGTCCATGTTTATGCAGCCGATAAAAGTACTATTCCGACTCCGTATAGCTCTCTAGTAATTTGCTATCGCAATTGATGCTTCGCCTTTCGGGCGAAACCTCGACATTTTTATGTCAACAAGCATCCCAGTTGAAAACCTTCTGAATAGAGATACTGATGATAGGTAGGTAGATAGTAAACTTTATTGACGTCCTGAAGTAGTCACCCCTCGTTTTCATGGACGGAGGACCGCGGGCCGCTCCCACGGCCGGACGGGAAGGCCAAGCCTCACCGCCGCATCGTGGGCGTTCTGGACTGCCTTGAGTTGATCGAACCAGTCATGATTCTTTATCAGTAAATAAAATGTGTCTTGCGGAATCCCTTGATCCGTGTGGTGCTGTAAAGAGGGGCACTCCCTCAGAATATGGTTAAAATTGCTGTATCCGCCGCAGTCGGGACACGAAGGAGAGACCTCCGCGAAACGGCTATAGATCGAGAGGCTTGGATACGAGTGCGTTTGCAATAACCTAAGCGTAACCGATTGAGGCCGTGATCGATTTCGGTGGGGCAACGGAAATGCCCTGCGAGCAAGTTGATAATGCTTTGTGACTTCATTAAAGGTGGAGAGTATGTCCCTAAAGCGGGGGGGTTCCGTCTCCGCCACGATCGGACCGGACCCGTCGCGGGTCCCACCCGGTGCAGCGGCCCCAGATAGCCCCGCGCGGCAAGCAAGACCTCGCGCCTGAGCATGGGCCAATTCGTTGGCGTTGACAAGCCCCCCTACTTTCGACGCTACATGGGCCGGGAACCAGGTGATGGTGTGATGAACAAGTACTTTTCCTTCGAGTATCTTGGCGACTTCCTTACAGACGGACCCAGATGCGAATGCTCTTGCTGCCGATCTCGAGTCTGTGTAGACTTCCGTTTTGCTTGGATCTAACAGCGCTAATGCTAGGGCTAGTTGTTCTGCCTTACCGGGCGACGAGGTAATGATTGATGCGGCCGAAAGTACCTGGCCCTTGGTGTCAACGGAGACGGCCGCACAACAAGCGGTGCTGCTAGCGGAACGCTCATATTGAGCGGCATCGACGAAACATGCGTCCGACGCGTGTGCGAGTGCGTGTGTCCGGAGGAAAGAGGCCCTAGCCAACCTTCTGCCTGTATTGTGTTGTGGGTGTACGTTCCTCGGCAGTGGAGAAACCTTAATATAAGATCTCGTGTGATTTTGCAGCTGCGTGTTGCGTTCCCTCCCAAAAATGGGATTGATGTTGACGCCTTCAAGGATTTTCCGCCCCGCGATGTTGGACGAAAGTCTAGCAAGCTGCGCCGTCTGCTGCGCTTCAATGACTTCCTCTAGGGTGTTGTGAACACCTAGACTCATGAGGCACTCGGTGTTAGTACGCATCGGGAGGACAAGGACCCTCTTTATAATCTTGCGAATGAGCGCGTTTAGTTTGGTTCTCTCGTGCACTTGCCATTTGTGCATAGGTGCAACGTAGTTTACATGGCTCATTAGGAACGCGCGGTAAATCCTCAGGTTGTCTTGTTTGATCCCTCCTCTATTGTTGGACACCCTGGAAATTAGTCTAATTACTCCCTCCACGTGCGAGGTTAGTCTTGATTGTGCGACCGTTGTGCCCGTTGGCCTCGATAATCATGCCTAAAACCCGGATAGAGTCAACTCTTGGGATCGTTTGCCCAGTTGTCGTGCGTAGTCTGATATTGATCTCGTCTAAGGGCTTCCAATTTTTCAGTTTTGGACCCCTTTTAGTTGGGCGATACAGGAGAAGTTCCGATTTTGACAACGCAGTCGACTGACTCCTGTAGAGATCGTTCGACATGTCCGTCCGAACCTCCAGTGCACCAGACGGTGATGTCGTCAGCGTAAATGGCGCTTCGGATACCGCCTAGATGTTGTAGTTCGGTCGCGAGCTCGCACATGGTAATATTGGAAAGAAGCGGTGAAACAACCGACACCTGTGGCGCGCCAACGGTACCAAGCTCGTAAAGCTCTGATTTGAGATCGCCGAGTTTGATGGTGGCCTTCCTTTATTTAAGGAAGGAGCTAACAAATATGATCCTGCAAAATAATTGTCAGGCTACAGAGATCTTGAAGAATGAAGCACTGACAAGCACAAGCGTTAATATTTCCAGTTCATTGAGCGCACCTTTATATATATATGGTCACGAGCAATTGCCGGCACGTTTTGCGGCACGGACAACAAAGACGTCGACGATTGGCTCCTATTGTACGAGCGCGTCAGCAAGCACCACAGGTGGGATGAGACTCTAATGCTTGCCAACGTCATTTTCCACCTACGGGGCACGGCTTGGGTGTGGTTTAACACGCACGAAGAACTTACAAGTTGGGACCTATGCAAGGAGAAGATGCGTGCATTGTTTGGCCGATCGGCCACGCGCCAAATGACAGCCCGGCACGAGCTGGCGGCCAGAGCTAAGACGTCCACGGAGTCGTACGTCGCATACATCCAAGACGTACTAGCCTTGTGCCGTACCATTGACAAAGACATGCCAGAGACGGACAAGGTTGGCCACGTGTTGAAAGGCATAGCTGACGATGCCTTCAACATCCTCATGTGTAAGCAGCGCACCACGGTTGACTCCATCATCACAGAATGCCGGCGGTTTGAACAAGCAAAAAGCAGGCGGATTACTCAGTGCTTTAACAGACTCCCGAATACAGCTGCGACCTCCTCGTGCGGTGATCCCGTGACGCCCCCTCCGTTCTCGCCGCCTAACAACTTGGCCAGGATTGTTCGCCAGGAGCTCGAAGCCATGGCTCCAGCCGCTTATCAGGCACCTGCTCACGACCATTTGGCGTCAATATCTCTCATTCAGGCCGTCGTACGTCAGGAGGTTGCAAATACGGGCATCCTATTTCCACAAGCCCCCAATTACGTCCCTCCGCCCATGTGCGCTTCCGGTCCTCCCACTGAACACCACACCGCCCCAATTGTTGCTGCTGCCGCTTACGCTCCCCGGTTCACACCCCGCTACCGGAACCCTTCTGAGTGAAGGACGTCTGACGATCGACCAATCTGTTTTTCTTGCTCTCGCGTCGGCCACATTTCACGCCACTGCCACAATCGTCGCCATTACCAACAAAGTTTCCCCGGTGACCGCCGCCAAGATTGTGGCCCGTACTACAGCACATCTTTTCTCGACGACCAACTCCGGGCCCGTGATCCTCACCGTCTTTCTTCGCGCTCTGAATCGACCTACGTCGATATTGCCGCACAAGGACACTGGTCCAGCCGAACGCCGTCCCCTCAGAGTCGCCAGTTACGCTCCCCTCAACGCCGTCGCTCTCCTTCTCCGGTTTCCTCTGGAGACCACCCGGGAAACTAGCCAGTGCAGCTCCGGGAGGTGAGGCTGCATTGACGACAAGGACCGCAAAACCTCTATGGACCCCTACTTCAAGACACAATTTGCTCGGTGTTCCCGTCGACGGCGTGCCCGATTCTGCTCTCATTGATACCATGGCGCCCACCTATCTGTTATGAGTTCTACGCTCCGACGCCGCCTACGCAAAGTGCTGACACCTGCCGTCTCTCCTAGTGTGCGAGTAGCTGATGGCACCCGAACACCTGTTCTCGGTATGCGCACTGCTCGCGTTACTGTTGCCGGCCACCACACTTCAGTTCTCTTCGCTGTTCTCGACGCTTACCCACATGATGTCATTCTTGGTATTGACTTCTTGGGTGCCCACTCTGCCCTCATCGATTGTTCTTCTGGCATTTTGCGGCTCCACCTGCCATTGTGTCCTGATGACGCCGCATCAAGTAACACTCACCTACGTTCCCTGCAGTTTCTACGACTACCCGCGCAGGCTGCTACCTACGTGCTTATGTCACCGTTCCCACCGGTCCCTGATGGTGAATATGTGGTCGCTCCCCTCACAGATCTGATCCTCTCGCACAACATCGCGCTTCCTCATATCGTAGTGCTTATTGCCAACAACAGAACGCCGCTTCCAATCCTCAACTTTACGACTTCGACCCATGTTCTTCCTCAAGGAATTTCACTAGCCGAACTGTCACCTTTGGAAGAATGTACTGTTTCTGCATTCGCTGTTGACACTCAGACCGCGACGCACCCTGCCATACCGGCGCCAACCCAGGCACTTCTGGACAAAATGATATCCCCCGACCTCTTACCTTCCCAAAGTCCTATTTTCGTACCTTGACGTATTTGATGTCGTGAACAGTGCACTAGGCCGTAGACATGTCGTGGCCCACCACATCGACACTGGAGACGCCAGCCCCCTTCACGAGCACCCTTACCGAGCATCTCACCCTGAGCGCTAAGTCATCCAGAAGGAGGTAGAGAGAATGCTTGATAAAGATGTTATAGAGCCTTCCTCTAAGCCCTTGGGCATCCCCTGTAGTACCTGTGAAAAAGAAGGACAACAGCTGGCGGTTTTGCGTCGATTATCGCCATCTCAATCGGGTAACGAAGAAGGATGTGTATCCTCTCCCACGAATTGATGATGCGCTCGACTGCCTCCATGGTGCCAAATATTTCGCGTCGCTAGATCACAGCTCGGGATACTGGCAAATTTCCGTCGATGACTGCGACCGCGAGAAGACCGCATTCGTCACACACGACGGCCTCTACCAATTCAAGGTTATGCCTTTTGGGTTGTGTAATGCTCCTGCAAATTTTGAACGCATGATGCGCACTCTTATACGCGGTCTGAAACAGTCGACCTGTCCTTGTTATCTGGAGGACGTCATCGCTTTCGCGGCCAGCTTTGACAGCCACCTGCCTCGTCTGTCGGCCATTCTCGACATCTTTCGATGGGCTGGCCTCCAGCTCAATTCATCTAAGTGTACCTTTGGGCGCCGCCAGATCAAATTACTTGGACACCTCGTCGACGCTACTGGTGTCCAACCGGACCCTGACAATGTCCGTGCCGTCCGCGAGTTCTCGCGGACGGCATTGCTCGACCCCTCATGGACGTACTCAAAGGATGCGGCCTTTTCTTGGGGCGCGGACCAAGCGTCTTCCTTTGCGTCGTTGATTTCTGCCCTCACTTCACCTCCTGTGCTGGCTCATTTTGACCCGGCTGCCAGAAAAAAAACTTCGCAGCGATGCAAGCGGCCATGGCATTGGGGCTATCCTCGCCCAAACACAGAACGGAGCCAACCGTGTGATAGCGTATGCTAGTCGTCTTCTGTCACAGTGGGAGAAGAATTACACCATTACTGAGCGGGAGTGCTTAGCTCTCGTCTGGGCTGTCGCGAAATTCCGTCCATACATATATGGTCGGCCGTTCGTGGTCATAACAGACCATCATGCGCTCTGCTGGCTCTCGACACTTAAAGACCCCACATGGAGTCTCGGCCGTTGGGCATTACGATTACAGGAGTACACGTTCTCGGTAGTGTACAAATCTGGCAAGTTACACAATTACGCCGACTGCCTCTCCCGCCATCCCGTTGAACCATCCGACTCCACTGAAACGGACCCCGACACCTATGTCTTGGCGATAACAGACTTCACCCATGTGGCCGACGAACAACGTAGAGATCCATCGTTACTCTCATTGACCGTCTGCAATCCGGCACCCTCGACCCTTCCATCAACATGTTCTTACTTCGGGATAACGTTCTTTACCGCCGCAACATGCACCCCGACGGCGCAGAACTCCTGCTCGTTGTCCCGCATCATCTGCGCAGGGATGTCCTCATCCACTTTCATGACGCCCCCACTTCCGGGCACTTAGGCGTCTCCAGAACTTATGATTGCATACGACGACGTTTTTTTTGGAAGGGCCTTTATCGGTCACTTCGCTGCTACGTAACATCTTGTGACATGTGTCAGCGTCGCAAGAAACCTGCGACTCTACCTGCTGGTCTCCTTCAGCCAACTGACGTTCCAGCCTAGCCGTTTTATCGAGTGGGCCTGGAATTGCTGGCTCCCTTTAAAATTTCCACGAAAGGCAACAAATGGATTGCAGTCGCTACAGATTATACCACTCGATTTGCAATTACTCGAGCGTTGCCAACCAGCTGCGCCACAGACGTAACCGATTTCCTACTGTACGACGTCATCCTCCAACATGGTGCTGCACTTCACCTACTCACAGATTGCGGTCGCTGCTTCCAGTCTCTTGTGGTTGACGATCTACTTCCATCATGTGCTACTCATCACAACTTCACGACCTCATATCACCCTCAAACCAATGGACTCACCGTACACTAACCGACATGCTTTCCATGTACGTTTCCGATGACCACCACGATTGGGACGTTGCGCTCCCATTCGTCACATTTGCATACAACTCATCGCGTCATGAAACTGCCGGCTACTCACCCTTCTATCTTCTCTTTGGACGCCATACCTTACTACCCTTTGACACCTTGCTCCCTTCTGATCCGGCCTCCACGTCCACGACTTCCTATGCGCAAGATGCCATTACGCGTGCGCTCGTCGCGCGCACAGTAGCCCGCGCTCGGCTCTCGTCAACGCGGACCGCACAAAAGGCCATCTACGATCGTCGACACCGGGATACTGATTTACCACCGGGTCTATCGTCCTTCTCTGGCTCCCATCTCGTCGTGTCGGCCTCTGGGAAAGTTAAAGTCGCGGTACGTCGGGCCCTAGCGCTTGCTGAGCCAGGTGACTCCTGTCACCTATGAGATATCTCCTATGGCATCCACCTCATCGACTGCCGCACCACGAAGTGACATCGTACATGTTTCCCGCCTCAAACTTTACAACTGTGATAATCCATTTTGACCACAACAAGCACCACGACAGTGCTTCATCGGCCGGGGATAATGTCACGAGCAATGTCAAAGACAAAGACGTTGTAGTGGGGCTGGGTCAGAGGCTCTCTTGCCGGACGGAAACCTGCTGGAACCTGTGCGCTCTGTGCAGTTTGACTAGACAAGCGCTAGCCTTTTACTGTTAATTAAATACTCCCCGTAACAATATATATATGCCTGATTGCAAAGAAAAACGTATGCCGTTTTGTGTTTAAGCCACGAAATTTTCCGACCAACGAGAGGTATACAGCTTCGCTGTAAAAGGAGCAATGCTGAAAATACAGCAATCGGAACACGCACAGTCTTTATTCGGGGAAATTAAACAAAAACGGGTTTCGATAGCCAAGAAAAAATGGACCACAATAACAATTAAACTGTATAGTTCATAATAAATTACCCCCCCCCCCAACATCCCGTCAACAAACGCTTCGTCTGAGCTATTTGTTACGTGAATCATGTAGAATGCTGCGTAAATGACCAAACAGGAAAGGAACAAGCGCACTTAATAGACATGTCTTGTCGATATCCTTTGTAATCGAGGCTGTACGCTGCAGTAGTACAACACGTCTTATGGAAATGGCAGGAAAGTCATATTTAGCTTCCTTGGAAATCGTTGCAAATATTTCACACTGTAATACATTATATGCTCTTTGTAACCTGAAGGAAGAGTGAGAAAACATCCATTTGCACCTCATCCAGAGCCACATAAGCCAGTCTGTTTCAAGATGATATCATGTCTAATTTAAATAGTGTGATTGAATTCTTGAAATTCTTGCCATGTATGACACTTGTACAACATAATCCACTTCTGTAACAAAAAACAAATTGCAAACACTAGCTCTTTAAACATCGAAAAAAATATGCCCGCTCCACTTTTCTGTCTGTTCTTTAACTCATTTTATTTCTTCGGTCCAATACTCTGCATTATCACGATAATGTTGCAATGGCACCCCAAGGTATTTTCAGGAATAGCGCTCTATTTCAGGTTGCAGAAATTGTCGGGTGTCTGTGGTCAGCTGCCGTGCCATAAGCCTAGGCACTTAGACCAGCCGACAGCACTTCGAGGTGCGGCGGAAAAAGGAACAATCTCTTCCATAGTTATTTCCCCTCTCTCTGTATCTCTGCAAAAATTGCCACGTCATCCACATAAGCCACAACTCTATTCTCAATTCCTGAATAGATAAACCTGCGATTAGATTGGATTCTAATTATTTTTAAACAAAACGGCTCTTAATAGAAGCCAAACCGAAGAGGCGACGAGCAGCATCCTTGTTTTACTGATATATATACTGGGTTTTATACTTTATACTGGCGCTTAATTTTCTAGTAATTATTAATTTTGCTGCGCAATTCGTTGTACGCCATTATTGCTCCATATGTTAGCATTGAAACGGCGTTAACATGCTCCAAAGCACGAAAATTATATCATGGACTACTCTATCAAAAGCCTTTTAATCAACAACATTTCGTATCATCATGGAGACGCGGCCCTCCTTTTCGTCACAACATTCCAGTATGACCCTTGCAGTATGCATATTCAAAATTATTGACCTACCTTTGATACCGCCGGTCTGATGGGGGCCCAAAAGTTTTTTTATCACAGTTTGCAATCGTCGTCGTAGTACTTTAGTGTGAACATTATAGTCTGTATTTGTCAAGCTTATTGGTCCATAGGCTTCAACAGCGAAAAGCCTCGTTAGGTATTTCGCTTTAGGAATTAAAATACGTACGATGTCCGAAAAGAAGGAGGCGCTTCCTTGTTCTCTAACATATAACTTATCACGCGGTGTAATGCTACTGTTATTCCACGGCTAAAGCTCTTGTAGAAAGCCCTTCCGAGACCATCAGGCCCCAGGCTACTTGCCGGGACTGGATCGTCAATCGCATCCTAAACTACCGGAAGGCTTATTCGTCTCTCGAGTGCTTCCCAGACCATGTCTGATATTCTTGGAATTAAATGCAAGAAGTCAATCATAAAACAATAAATATAACACGCCTTTTTACCACTAAACTTTCATAATAAGCCCGAAATGCGTGTCTACCATTTCAGCGTTCTTACTGACTTGCGCTTGATGTCTTATTCTGTTATTTCTTTGGAAACCGCATGTTTTTCTCGTCGCTCATTGCCCGCTTGGTGGGCGTCTCATCCATAAGCGCTCTGCACGTGCGCTTAATACCGCAGCCTTGTACTTTTCTACATCGATAATTTCCAGCTCGGACTTCACTTCTTTGATTTCTTTCATAAGTAAGCCCAGCGAAGAGCTTTCTGTGCAGAGTATGTATTTTAACCTAAGATGCAATTCCTTTTTACGCTCTTTTTCTTCATGCTGGGCTACGCATGCTCTTTCAGTTGCGGTAAATTGAACGTCTGGCTTGAAGAGTTCCCATTCTGCAATGAGAAATCCTGGCGTAGTTGTGCTGAGCAAATTTTCAAGCTTTTATTGCACTGCCTTTAAAAAAACGTGGTGATGCAGAAGCTTATCAATTAGCTTGCATAAGTCCCAGTTGAATTTTCACGATGTCGTTTCTTTCCTGTCTTCGACATAATCAATTAATGATTGCTAAAACTAGCGCCTCCTCTATTTTTTCAATGCCAGTGCCACGACCGCTGGATGAAAAAAAAAGGTCTTTTTTTATCCAGCGGCCGTGCCAGTGCAGTCGGCTCGCTCCTCAATCGGAGCCGTTGGTGCGCCTTAGTTCAGTGAGTTGCCGCGATGTCCAGAGGCACGCTATCCAGAGGGTACGAGTGCCTGCGTCACGCGTGCGTCTGAGCCACTGAGCGCGCGCCACTGCTGTTCCGGAGGAGATGCGATAGACGCTTCTCGAGTCGGTCAGCATTACTTCCTACGACTTTCGTCGTGAGGCGCCACCCAGAAGGTACTCTCCCCCGCGACCGTAAAGCAGGCCCGAACGCTAGCCGACGGGGGGAACAGGTAAGGACAATCGGAGGGGCTGGTGAACCGTTGGATCGGCCGCATGTCGCTGGCATTGAAAAAATAGAGGAGGCACTGCTGAAACTAACATGTAACTCGTCAGGTACTCCATGAAAAAGGCAGTAGAGCTTGATTCGGACGCCGTGGTCACACAGGTCGCCGAACAAGCAGCGGTGATCCTTGACATCAAAGGCGTCTGCAGCGGGAATCTTCTTTTAAGAGTGGAGCTGTTCTTGGTCGACCCTGTGCAGTTATGCTGCTTGTCGTCATGCTGGTCACCTGATTTGGGAGCGAGAGGGGCGAGATGGACACTGAGAGTGAGGGGCGAGAGCGCTATGCCCACGAGAGAGGAGCCTGGACATTGACATCATAGCTGCGCCAAACACGTTTCCAGCAGAGTCATGTGACCGCGCTAATGAAAGCGTGCGCGCGCCGGCGCCCGGGCATTTCTCCGCTCTACCGAGATATGGCTCGACCTGAGCACACCTTGACGCCGGAAGAAGAGGCTGCCCGACGAAGGTGGCGCCTTTAAGCCACGCGGGAAAGCAATCGCCCTCTTCATGCCGATCCAGCCTACCTCAGTGAGTCCACGTGCTCACGTAATGCTTGAAAGGAACGTCGCCGTGCCGCACACCCTACTCACTGATGCAGACAACCGGACCACACTCCCTCTCCCCAACTTTAACTACTGCGCGCAGCTGCTCCCGAGAGGCATGTCACTGGCGGATATCTCGCCTATTGGTGATTGCGGGATCTCCGTATTAGACACAGAAGTTCCACCATCGTCCGTAGGCGAGTTCGAGCAGTCCAACCCTGCAGTGGACGACCTAAGCAAGATTATCGCAACTGACCTTCTACCTACGCAGGCTACTGATATACGCCGTGTCTTGGAGGCTTATCGAGACATTTTTTATTTTGATGGTCGCCCTTTAAGCCAGACGTCAATGGTCACTCACCGTATACATACCGGTGACGCCAATCTCATACGCCGACGGCCGTACCGTGTTTCACATGCCGAACGTCAAGTTATACAGCACTAGGTGGGCAAAATGCTGACTAAAGCCGTCATTGAGCATTCGTCTAGTCCATGGGCTTCTCCAGTTCTCCTTGTTAAGACGGGTGGCAGCTCGCGCTTTTGCGTCGATTACCGACATCTCATGGGAACCTGCGCAAGCCGAAGCCTTAGCCGCCCTCACCCGCTTGCCAACGGATCCACCTTTGCTGGCTCACTACGACCCATCCGCTGCTACTGAACTTCACACAGACGCCAGCGGCCATGACATTAGAGCTGTTCTCGTTCAGCAGCACAACAAAGCACAGTGCGTCATTGCATACGCAAGCCGCCTTCTCCCGACCACAGAGTGGAAGTTTTCTATCACGAAACGCGAATACCTGGCGTTGGTTTGGGCAGTGGCCAAGTTCGGCCCTTACATGATTGGCCGCCCACGGCTCACTGCCTCACAGGTTGCACAGAATACGAGGTATGACAGCCGCCACCGGGAAGTTCATTTCTCCCCTGGGTCCCTATTTCTTCTATGGACACCAAGCCGCCGCATTCGATTATCCGAGAAACTTCTCCCGTGCTACACCAGGCCTTAAAACATCCTGCGCCAGCTCGGCGACATCAACTACGAAGTCTCCCCGCTGGACTATCGTTCATCGTCTGCCCCTATTCCCACTGATGTCGTTCACGTCTCTAGGCTGAAACACGATTTCATCGGAACTTCGCCCCCATAAAGACTACTGCCGAGACGGTGGCTTTCCGACCGGGGCGTGAAGTTACTGAGCAGTGGGGCATAGTATGTCCATGAACAACGAAGACGATTTGCTAGGAGAGCGCGCGGCTTGTTCGGGCAGCTATCTTTTGTATTCAGCATTGCTGCAATTTTGTAAATACGTGTAAATACACCTTCGATTGACTATTTTTGCCCCATGGCAATATTGTTAAATTCTAGCGTGTTGTGACCAATCTCATTCTTTTGATGCCCTTTATCAGGTTCATGGAAGTTTGGTCATCGGGTACCTTTTTCCAGTCATGTGAAGACACTCTGTGAGGCTCTACTGTGAAGCTCTCTTTAAAACCCTAGCAGCTAGCATCATACAAGCATGTGAATTGAGATCAAGTGTACATGACACACAATATTTCATTTTCGACTGCGCTCTGTGTTTTATAACTGGGTCCGCAATGAACAGATCCACAGGTTCCACAATATTTTTTTTTCTTCTCACAGGCAAGTAGGCGGTGGCTGCCTCTGCAATGCCCATAACTACACTTTCTTGAAACCTACTGTTTTTGCAAGCGTTCCGCGAATGTAGCTCCCTTTTAACCACCCAACTTTCTACGTTTTAAAAAAACGCGTAGAGAAATAAACATCGAGTATCCTCGTGAGACCCGGAATGCATTTCGGCGCACATTTTTCTTCAACTTCCAGAATAAGTCAGTAGGGTTACGAAGGTAAAAAAATGTAACATTTTTTTCAATAGCCCTGAGTGTTTCAGGTCAGTGCGATGGCCAATATATTGGACGCTGGGATTCTACCTGGTCTTTTTTCCCCTCGCATGCTTGTAGTGATGTACCGCAAATATTGTGCTCAAAGTCATGTGAAAAATGCTTTAATAACTCGAAACGTAAAATCTCTAAAATGGCAACACTTTTGAAGAGCAGCACACACCCACTGTCACGTACACAATGACCCCAGTTTGAAGGAAAATTGTAGAGACCCAGACTTAAAGACATGCAGATAGACAGCAGAAAGTACGTGAAGTATCCTAAGAAGACTAATCGCATTTAAACAACAAACGAATGACAAGAAATATGACCACAAGAATGCCAGTTCGCTACCCAAGAGCAGGCTTCCTCATCGGGGAAGGACAAGCCTTGAAACAGAGACAAAATGCTCTAGCAAGTCTTCAAATTCCATTTTTTAAAGGGAGGCTGTTTATGGCTAGGTTCCCGGAGATCGCGTCCGTGTAGTAGACCGACTGGCGTGTACAATGATTTCGGCTCCATGTGCGTGGCGGATAGCTCCATGTGCGTGGTGATTTCGATCCATGTGCGTGGCGGTTTGCCGTCAGTTGTGACTTAGCACAGGTGTCAAAACGGATGTTGGATGGTCTATTGTTATACCCCTCGCCACCGCCGATGCCTCTTTCACAGGTGTCGCAATACTTGGAGTGGGCCGTCCCACCAATGATTGTGTCCCTTCGTCTCGTGACGTAGACATCGGGCTAGCGCTGTTATCTGCTGTTTCTCTTTGTACTTGCTATGAGATGGACGCTCGTTTAACCACATCTCCTCGGATCCTGACGATGTCAAGCAGTGTGCCGCAGCTATGAACGCTGCGGCTCATACCCTAGTCTATGACGACGGGGCGGACTTGGTGCTGCAAGTGCACTACAGACGCACCGGGCAAGAACAAGACGCCGGTGTCCTTGCTCTGTGACGAACATGCCGAAAACGCTCAATATTGTCAATAATGATAATACATCAATTCACTATTGCAATATTCACCATAGCAGACCCGCCACAGTAACAGCTTCGCTGGCTTCCATATTCGCAGTAATGGAAGGGCTCTGCAATTTAAAAGCGAAGCTGTTTAAGCTGGAGGTAGTTCGGTGGTCTATGCCCGAAATGTAGGCCGCTCCTGGAGGTAGTGCCGAGAGGGTCCAAGCGCAATGGTACATACCCTGTGAACATACCCGACGAACACTTCCCACCTGCTTCACGCTCCCGACACACACACCTTCCCCAGTCCGGTGCGATTGCAGCACATTATCCCCACGCAATACCCGAGTGCTCTTTGCAAGTTATGTCAGGCAACTAGCTCGACACTCTCACACATGTTGTGGGAGTGTCCTGTTATAGCAGTGAAAATGGCAGTACCTCCGGAGGCTCTTGCGTCGAAGTGGGCCGCCGCTCTGCGCAGCTCCAACTTCAAGACACAAGAGTGGGCAGTTCAGCGGGCCTGGGAGGCGGCGACGAGGCAAGGCCCCGAAGTCCCCTCATGGGAGACCTGAGCCCGGGTCATTAAACTTCGCCGGATTTGAATAAAGTTGTTTCCATCCATCCATACCCTGTGAATTAGCGAAGCTATTTAAGCTCGAGTATGATCCGCGGAGTGTACGCCGTAAAACCTCTGCCTGGTGATGAGGTCACCATGCGTCGCGTAGCAACCCTTTGACCCAGCTGCACCGACTGCGTCGAGGCTCGCCATAGCTGCGTCTGCCATGGCGTCATCGGGGGCGCCGCATCGCTTCGCCTTATGGCGAATTCCATTGGGAGAACAGGAGCAGGGCGCCGCGCAGTGCGGAGGCGATCGACAGCGCAGTGAGAGCAGGCACACTCGACCCGCCACTGGAATACGGCGTGCATTCGGAGAGCAGGTGGGAGGGGGACGTGTGAGGAGAAATGCACCATGTGACTAAAGCAATCGACGTCCCATTCTCTGCAGGAGAGCGGCAAAACACGCGTGATCGTCTTGTAATCTGTCGGGCGTAATCGTGTCACCGTTTGCGGCCACGTACTACATACTTTTGTGCAGCGCCGACGCATCCCACAAAGCGTCCGCCTGCGAAGATCATCTGAAACTGCAACTTGAATCTGAAGTTGAGCTCCAGCAGCTTTCGCTGCTGTCACCGTCGAGCGTCTCAAGCACTTCAGCAAGGCGACGACGCTTTGTTGCCGCTGTCCCCCGCGCATCCAACGAGAAGCAAGGCGGACTATAAATGCCAGGATCTGTCGCTAAATCGCTGCGAAGCTCGCTCGTATCACCGACGTCAAAAACAGCGGTACCAAAACACCAACTACACTTGGCTGCCGCCATTGCCGCCGCGCGCCGGCTGAAGCAAAATAAAAAGAAATGAGGAGGATATGACGGTTTAAGTCACGTGACTTCCTCCGTACTCCGCTTTTCAGGCGAGAGCAGTCCGGACTGCTCCCGGCTGCTCTCGGCGCAGCGAAACTGCTCTTGTTCTACCACTGGATGACGGTGCTCCCACTCCTGTTCGACCACTGAAACACGTCGCCTCTGGAACGAGCACTTTCAGCGTGCTTTTGAGTGCTCCTGTTCTCCCAATGGAATTCGCCATTAGCTTTGGCGAGCCATGACGTCACCGCGCCGAGCGGAGTGGTTGCCGCGGCTACGCAGAGGCGGAGCTAAGCCGTGACGTCACTGCGCCGACCCACGGGATATAGAGAGCTCCGGGTCGCCGCCGTCTCCGCGCCGAACTCATCGCCGTGAAGATGGGGCAGCCGAAGAAGAGCCTCACTCTCGAAGAAGAGGAGGCACGGCGGGAAAGCCACCACGCCGCTACTCGAGAGCGAGTGAGACGACTTCGGTGCGATCCCGAGTATCCCGCTGCCAAAGCGGCGGTGAAACGTCGGCAATTCGCAGAAGATCCGGAGTTTCGAGCTCACGAAGCAGAACAAAAGTATTTGAGCGTCCAGAAGCGTTCAGATACTTTAATTACCGAGTGTTCTTTGCTCCTTACGCTGTCGATGTTTCCGGGGTGGTCTTGCGCAAAACGGGTCCAAGTCTAGAAGCCTAACCTCGCAAAAACTCGACCAAACCGAGATAGAGCTAGGTGGTGTCGCCAGCTTCTCTGTTTGCCCAGTCTTCGCACCACTAGTGTGAAGTTGTCCCTAATTTTTTTCTGCCCCGTGCCCATGCACTGCATTCCGCTTGACACGCGAGCTGCGGCGAAACTCTTTCTCGGTGGCATCTATGCGCCGCCCAGTGCAGCAAACGACGCTGCCACAATACTTTAAACAGGCATCAGACATTGAAAGGTCAATGTCCAAAATGTTCCCTTCAGCAATTCTTCGCAAAATCACGTCAGCCGTCTCATCAGACACACGACGCCAGTCTTCTACAGAAAAAACTAGACGCAATTTCCTCAACCAGCCGCTGAATACCAACAGTGTTTGACTGCTGTTCATAACAAGGCCATCGCAAAAGCGCGGTCGAAACAACCGGGTTGAGTTCCAGCGTCCTGCGTAATGGGCACGTGAAATGAAAGGAAGCCTAAATAAAAATTTATTGTTAGTATTTTGCGCGTTCTCGGTTCTTTTCGGTTTAAAATACAATATATGCCCCTAAGGCAGGTAGAAATACGAGAAACAGTACTTACTTTTACGGCAGCTGCCATAAAACGCCGCGCCATTGAATGCCGCCATTTTGGAAGTCTTTTGGTGGGAATTTTAACAATGTATTTTCATCAGTGCGGCATACATGGCGCCAGCAGGTGCCCAATATATTGGACAGCGGGGTTTTATGAGGATGAATACCTTGGCATAGGAGTACTGTCTCATTACTTAGTGTCAATATATTGGACGAAGTCCCATAGCCGCGTCTCAGGAGGGTATTTTTAACACGAAAGTGTTTTATTCCGGGGTCCACCAAGACTTCAGTGACGTATTTCCGTCACGGAAATACGTCAGCTTACAATGTACACGAACATAATACAAAGAAAGAAACCAGAAGAAAAAGTTCCACAAACCTGCAAAATTTGGAAATCGAACCCACGACCTCTCGGTCCGCGACGATAGATCGCCGAGCGTTTAACCCATTGCGCCACAAACGCAATTGCAGAGAGCTACACAGACGCGCCTTATATATCTAACACTCCTCCGTGTACCCGCGCTCTTGCTCGGGGCGGTGCCGCCGCCTACGAGCAGAAAAGAGAAGTACTGCATTATGACACTAACGCGCACCGACAGTGAACGCTTCGGTGGTCTCAGCAGTGCGACTATAGTGCCTAGAATATACTTACTAGTGTGCCGACCGCCGGGCGTTTCTAATGGGAGACGCTGGCACCGCCGGTGATGCCTTCCGCCGGAGGCCACCAGACGGCGACACTGTTTGGGACCGTGCTAACCGAGCGGCGCATCGCGCGTCGCTTGCGCTTCGGATGCACTTTGGATGCGCGTTCGTAAGCGCAGTCGGTTGCGGCGCGTTGTAGCTTTCGAGCAAGTAGCATGTGGTGCCTCCGCATGTCATTGAAGACACGTTTCACTTTCGTGTTCTATACCGATTCCTATATAAGAGGGATCAACCACATTTTTTTACCTTTCAGTGAGCTAGCCATATTGCTTAGTGTTAACATACAGGCGAAGTTACAGAAAGCAATAACAATCGACAACTGCTTGGATGGCAAGAAAGGAACATGTGAATCAGCTCATTTTAATTTTGGCGATGACTTTTGGGGAAATGGAAGGCTAAGCAAATGGTAATGTAGCAATACTGTAAATACTGTGTAAGGTGGATGACTGATTTTGCAACAGGACATTTGTGTACTTTGTGTGAGCCACTTTTTCTATGCTTTTTTCTACCTGAGCAAGACTATAAGAGTAGTGAGGCAGTATAGGCAACTTTCCTGGTCCCTTATCATGGTCCCTTATACAGTCGACTTCCGTTAATTCTAACCTGAGGAGAATGACGAAGTTGATGAAACTGTCCGGTGGGTCGAATAAAAGAAGATGAAAAAAAATCTCAAACACAGCTCATTCATTTAGCAGGAAGTGACAGAGTTTAACACGCCTCTGCAAAAAACGCGCGCCAACTTTCTCATTGTCCAAAGTAACAAAGTAAAGTAGAAATCACTTAAAACTTCGAAACAAAGTAGCAGCTTAATGCGTACTGGATTTTTAATATCCGGCCGCCGATTTTGTAAGGTCAGCTGCGCCGTAATGCACCCGTGTGATACGGTAGGGCGTGTGAATGTCGCAATCGCAGTTTTGGTTTCGCACTCGATTGCAGACCGCAAGCCATTTTTGGCTTTATTTCCTTGAAAAATAAAAGGTGCCCGTTAGAATCAGGTAAATATCATAATCAGACATTGTGAGCTACCGTTATTCCTTGTAAATCTTCCTAAGGTGGGCCGAAAATCGGTGTTTCTGACGGGAGATGACGTTTGCTTGACGCATTCACTATCCCCTAAGCTCTGTCGCTGCTACTGAAAGGGGTCCTTATTAGGATCAGATGCATGCCTGCGGTCAGGTGAAGTTGGGATTACATGGAGAATTCCAGTTTTAGGATCCAGATAATGAATGTTTATAGGCATAGAAAGTGGCACCGGCCGGGGCACTGCAGTGGGTCTAAACATTCTAAGGCTCTGGCCGGTGCCCATTGGCCCCAGCCAGGGCTTATGCACGCCTGTCGGGTCCTTCGGTCAGGATTGAATTAACCAAAAACTGAAATTAACCGCAGTCGGATTACGCAAGTCCACGGTATACACTTTTCTGTTCCATGAGGAGTTGCCATTTAATATGTAGTTTTCTTCTATCAATGTGGCAATTTTAGCATTTGTTCAAGTTATCCATTCTTCAAATCAAAAGGACAAGTTACAAGTCAGGGGCACACTTTGAGACTTCAAACATTTGCACACATAAAGTTAATACACATTAACAGCTGTTCAATTAACATAACTTGGCTGTATTATGTGCATAGCATATGGTTGCCGTTTGGGAATGTGGCCATTCTGTAAAATAAGGCTGTATGTGTTTAAAATAAATTGCTTGTGCGTTTGGATGTGCGTTTGGATGGACGAACCAAATCTTATGGATCGCGGCCCCTACTTTCTATCGAAGGTCGTCGATGATATGCTCCGTTCCTGTTCTACAGAACACCATCTTGCTACCGCGTACCACGCACAAACGAACGGCCTTACCGAACGACTCAACCGCACACTAGCCTAAATGCTGGCCATGTACGTTTCGGACGATCACCGCGACTGGGACGTCGCTTTACCATACATCGCTTTTGCATATAAGTCGACCCGTCACGACACTGCCGGATTCTCATCATTTTACCTTTTGTATGGCCGGGATCCCACCTTGCCGTTCGACCCGTTGCTACCTTCCGCAGTACAATCACCCAGCACTGGTTACGCTCGCGAAACTATTGCCTTAGCCGCCCAGGCCCGAGAGGTCGCCCGTCATCGCCTCACAGTCTCGAAAGCTTCTCAAAAGCGACGCTACGACCTTCGGCACCGAGACCACCATTTTTCACCTGGTTCCTTTGTCCTCCTGTGGACGCCTTCACGTCGCGTCGGCTTGTCAGAAAAACTACTTTCCCGTTATTCTGGCCCGTACCAGATCTTAAGTGAACTGTCGAACGTGAGAGACGAGATCGCCCCAGTCGTTCAGCCTTAAGTGCATCCAAACGACATTAGCGATGTTGTTCACGTCGCCAGGCTCAAGCCCTGTGTCCCCCCATTAAATAAAGCTCTATAACCTGCACTGGGACGGAGCTAAGCCCACCGGGAATGTGATGTTATGGTAAAGGGAAAGAAGAAGGTGACACGAAATAGAGGAAGACGAAGGCTCCGGCTGTTTGCCTGCAGGCCCTATACATCAGTTGCAAATATACATTATTCTACACTCGTGGGCCTGTTGTTTTCTGCAACAATATGTATGTATGTATGTATGTATGTATGTATGTATGTATGTATGTATGTATGTATGTATGCATGCATGCATGTATATATGTATGTATGTGCGTATGTATGTGTATATAAAGACACGTGCAAACCACACATACATAATGCTTATCATAGGGGCATGTATAAAAAGGTACCTTAAAATAAAACATTCACACGAAACATAACTCCTTAACCAGATTGTTTGTGTTTGCTTGTTACTTAGTTTTAGGCAAACCATGGAACATGTAATCCACAATGTATACTAAAAAAAAGAGAAGACAGAAAAAAGAAAGAAAGAAAAGAAAAACACAGACAAGGAAAAGAAAGAGGGGGAAATACAAAGAAAGGAGAAAATGAAAAGATAAAAGGAGGCAAAATGAATATTAGAAAACACACAGTGAAAAAATAAAAAAAGGAAACAAATACCCCTCATTGTAATCACACATATGTTGTAGTGTTCAGCAGGGTTCATATTTTATAAATTCACTAGCAGATGACGTACCTCTCAATTCCTGATGTGACTACATCTATACAAAAGTCGGAATGATAGAAAGGAGAAATTATCACAATATTAAACATTGTAAAAAGAAACGACACAAATTTTCACGCCTTCCATCAATGAAAATAAATTCTAGCAAGCATTCGAGGGGAAGATATTGAGTAAGCAAAGGTAAATCCTTCTTCTTCTTCTTCTTTCTGGGGTTTTACGTGCCAAAACCAGTTCTGATTATGAGGCACGCCGTAGTGGAGGGCTCCGGAATAATTTCGACCACCTGGGGTTCTTTAACGTGCACTACAACGCAAGCACACGGGCGTTTTTGCATTTCGCCTCCATCGAAATGCGGCCGCTAAGCCACCCCGGCGGGTAAAGGTAAATCCGAAAATATAATAATATTCACGTAACACTCCACAAGGTGTAGCATCAAAAGAAAAAGAAAAAAAAGTGGCCCCACATCTGTAAGACCACTCAACAGTTTAAATAAATATATAGTTAAAGAAGAATGGTAGTAATGCGGACTGCAAACAGATTGATATGGCTCCCAAGAGAAAATATAACGAGAATGTTATTTTACATTTACTGGGGCGACGAGAGGCTCTAGCAGTTCTTTATTTCACTGCAAAAACAGAAATACCAGCTAAACAACATGGCAAGAAGGAATCAATAAATAATCAAGTCAAAATGAAGAGAATAAACAGGCAAGATGCACAAGATAAGGAGTGCAAGAAATTAAGATTAAACTGTTTTTAGTAGTCAGCAAGAAACGCAATGTACTGCCAATTTAAAGCAAATGTCGCAATAAAGCCCGCTGATCAAGCCCGTTCTCTGGGAGGGGGGGGGGGGGGGTTCGCTGACGATGCCGATACATTTCAAATTTTTATATTCTAAATGATATTTGGCTACTCCCTAATACTTTATCTTATATTTGATATTTGCCTGCAATACTTATACGGAGCGAGCTAAGGCTTTTATTTTGATTAACTTACTTGCCTGACAGTAAACAACGTCCCTAATGATAACACAGTTGTAGGCAGCGTCGGAAGGAAAGTTTTTCTACAGCGTGAGCTGTTTTTACCTTGTTCTTGAGTTTCACGAAGTTACCACCTTCTGCAGCGAGAGAGACGAACAAGAGGGATTAAATAGGTGAGTGAGTAACCTTAAGGTGCCTCAATTGATGAAATTGACGCTATTCTGTGGTACCTTCTTGCAATGGGGAAAAATTCGAGGATGCTTAAGCTTGGCTTTTATGAGTGGAACGCGATAGCATTCGAAGATCACCGAATGCGTGTCAGGCTTCCCGACAACTGCAGCGTTTCTTTAACACCTTCGCCCGTGCGCGCTGCTACTGTTTTACGCTGCCGAGGAGGCGAGCGCCATCTGGGTAGTGTTTTGGCAAGTAAGCTACCCGGGCTCGACGCTGTACGAATGGTATGGATGCTAGAAAAGGGGTTTGTGTTTGAGTTTCCTCGTAATAGAATTTCCTTTTCTCGTATATTCAAATTACAATCCGACCCTAAAGTGTCTGTAGGTTGTCGTTAAGCCGTACTTTAAAATTTTCCTGACGAATTTTATTTTGAGAAATTCAATTAGTTCACCAGCGGCTCTGCACACCGCGCCGGGTAGGCGTGTCGGGGTGGTTCGGGTTCATTTTCTTAGCCGCGGACGCCGACGCCAAGACCAACGCCGAGGCCAACGCCGGATTTTCTGCGACACGGGGCTTTTAACGGTACACCTTGTCAAAGTGACGCAAAGTTCGTTTGCCTGTAACGCCGCTAGATAGCATTGCCCTACACACATCACGGGGGGCGAAACAGAGGTACTGCACCCGCAGTATCGTGGAAGTGGTGGCAAAACGTCGCTCACGCGTCGCCTTTATCTTCGTGAGGTGGTGGAGGCTGTGCCGTTTCATGTCGGGTCGAGATAAACGAATTATGTGTACGGGGGCACCCAGGACTGTAGCTCACTGGGCTCGATACTGGGTGCCCGTCAGCGTCATTGTATGCGTAGAATATGAGCGAGCAATCGAGCATCAGATAGGAGCACAGTGCGTTTAACCAACGTCAATTCACATGGTCGCGAAGGCGAGGCTGAAATGCGGTTCCAAACCAATGAGCAGCGAACTCAATTACGGTCGTGCGATTGAAGCGCGACTACACTTCGCGTGCAGAACACTAGTTGGTGAAAATTATGCGTCCAATATGTCACCAATGGAAACATTTGAAAAAGTACAGGCAATGCCATTAGAACAGGAAAAGTTGTAAACACAGGCTGTTAGCTGCCATCCACGAATAATAGCTGCCATCCACGAATGCCCAGTGCGATGCGTGCTGAGAAATGCCGAGATTATATTACCGTATTTACCACTATTATGTGGTCACTACCACTTATATGTCATCAGAAATTCTGATGACACAGGAGCAGCGGAATAATTCTAAACTGACCTGTACCCAGAGAAGCCAAGCTACATTCATTCGAAGTGGTTATGAACAGGATACAGAACCTCCTTCTACAACTATCGATAAAGTTAGAAGGGCCTCGCAAGACATGACCAGAGGAAATGCTGCCGGGGAAGATGGAATAACAGTCGATGTAATCAAAGATCGAGGAGATATGCTTGAAACGCTTGCGGCCCTTTATACGCAATGCCTAATGACTTCAAGTGTACCAGAGAGCTGGAAGAATGCCAACAATATACTAATCCATAAGAAGGGAGATGTTAGAGAATTGAAATATTATAGGATCATTATTGCTTTCAGTATTGCATAAAATATTCACCAAGATAATTTATATTATAATCAGGGCAACACTTCACTTCAATCAACGAAGAGGACAGCCTGGCTTCTGGAAGGGATATGCTACGATGGATCATATTCATGTCATCAATCAGGTAATTGAGAAATCTGCGGAGTACAATCAACCTCTCGATATGGCTTTCATAGATTATGAAAAGGCATTTGATTCCGTAGAGATACCAGCAGGTCATAGAGGCTTCGCGTAATCAAGGAGTACAGGAGCTATACGTGAATATCTTGGCAAATATCTACAACAATTACACAGCTATCTTAGTTCTCAAAAAGAAAAGTAGAAAGTTATCTATCAAGAAAGGGGCCAAGCAAGGAGACACAATCTCTCCAATGCTATTCACGCCATGCTTAGAAGAACTATTCAAGCCCTTACACTGGGAAGACTTAGGAGTGAGGATCAACGGCGAATATCTCTGCAACCTTCGGTTTGCAGATGACATTCTTCTATTCAGCAACACTAGAGAAAAATTACAACCAATGATTGAGGACCTTAACCACAAAAGTTAGAGTGGAGCTGAAGATGAATATGCAGAAGAGAAAGGTAATGTTCAATAGCCTGGCAAGGGAACAAGATTTTAGCATCGCCAGTCAGCCGCTAGAGTATGTAAAGGAGTACATTATTCAGGTCAATTACTCACAGGGGACCCTGATCATGAGAAAGAAATTTAAAGACGAATAAAATTGGGTTGGATTGCATACGGCTGACATTACCAAATCCTTACTGGGAGCTTACCACTGTTTTTGAAAATGAAAGTGTACAATCATTACATTCTACCGCTGCTAACGTATGTGGCAGAAATTTGGAGGTTAACTAAGAAGCTGAAGAACAAGTTAAAGACCGCGCGACGAGCGATGGAACGAAAATTGTTAGGCCTAACGTAAGGGACAGGAAGAGAGCGGTGTGGATCAGAGAACAAACGGGGATAGCCGATATTCTAACTAACATTGAGAGGGTAAAAATGGAGCTTGGCAGGTAATGTAATGCGTAGGACGGATAACCGGTGGACCGTTATAGTTACAGAATGGATACCAAGAGATGGGAAGTGCAGTCGAAGACGGCAGAAAACTAGGTGAGGTGATGAATTTAGAAAATTTACAGGCGCAAGTTGGATTCGGCTAGCGCAAGACAGGGGTAATTGGAGTTTGTAGGGAGACGCCTTCGTCCTGCAGTGGACATAAATATAGGCCGAGGATGATGATGATGATGATGATGTATAGCCATAAAGAGTAATGACAATATACCAGGTGTTCAAAATAAAGATTTACAAAATTTTCAAAAATCGCCTGTGGCAGGTAGAAAAATTCTTATCGTTGAGCTGGGTTATTCGAAGAGGCGGACATTAGTAGTACGATAAATCGAAACACATATTCAAATAATCAACAAAAATTAACTAATTAATTTCTTAGTCAATTCCTTTACGACACATCTTGGAAATTACGAATTGCAGCCGGTGAGTTTGCAAGACGCATCCACTTGTAGTGAATGTTCAGGATCACACACGTTTCGAGATATTATTTCCCAAATTGTGGTACGAAATGCATGGGCGTTTCAGTCAGTATTGTGCTTCAATGCATGCAGCAGCATTTTGGTAAAAAAGTAAGTAGAACAACACTGCATTCTTACGGTGAGTTTGAAGGTGGATATCTCTAAACTGGTGTCATTCTGGAACATGATTCCAAGTGGATATGCCTGACAAGCTCATCAGCTTCAATTCGTAAATTGGAACATGTGTCGTAAAGTAATTAAGTTAAAAGTAAATTATTAAATTTTTGTTCATTAGTTGAATGTGTTTTGATTTCTCGCGCTCCTAATGTCCGCCTCTTCGAAAAACCCATCTCAGTGATTAGAATTGTGCTACCTGCTACAGATGATTTTAAAAATGCCGTAAAGCTTCACTTTGAACACACTGTATATAGCATTAACCTTAAAATATTTGATCTGTGACTTTAGTTTTTAATTCAATAATATGTTTTAGCTATGTCTTCGGGTAATTGCAGGAGTCATGAGGGAGGTAGTGGCCGAATACTGCACTAGAGAGGCCAATTCCTGTTCTGATGAGGGAGCGACTTTGTTGAAACTTAGTGGGCCTTCCTAAATTAGTTGCACCTGGATTAGTGTAGCCCCACTATCGCTCGGCAATTTCTTTATTTTGCCGGTGTCAGGCGCCATACTATGCCTGAAAACGTAGTGGACTGGATGAGAATTCAAACTTACGAACTTCAGATCAGAAGCCCGGTGTTCTACATCTGCTCCACGCCACCACTGCCTATCAAGAAAGGGGGCAGGCAAGAAGAGACAGTCTAATGCTAATCACTGCATGCTTAGAAGAAGTTTTCGATCTCTTAGACTGGAAAGGCTTAGGAGTAAGAATCAACGGCAAATATCTCAGCACGAGTCGAGAACGGCGCGAAGGAGTGTGTCAAATGGGAGCCTGGGATTTCTTCCGTACAAGAGATAAAACGGTGAAAAACCCGCAGTCTCGTCGGGAGGAATTGTAAGCAAATGTTACGAAGGGCAGAGCGGCTTCCCAGTGATGATGGTCGGCGGACACATACATAGCAAGAAAGTCTTTCATAGTTCAATAAAACGCTACGTGAGGCCGTTGGTCTGAGGGTGGTACGTCGTTTTCAACTTGTGTAGCGCCGGAGTGCAAGAGGTCCTGGACAACCTTCTATATGTAGTAGCGGCCCCCGTCTGTGAGGAGCTGTCGAAGAGCGCCGTGTTTAAGCAGAACGATTTGGAGCAAGAAGTCGGCGACATCGGTTGCACAGCTGGTTGAAAGCGCCCGAGTGATCGCGTACCGGTTTGTGTAGTCAGTAGCGACTGCTATCCACTTACTTCCGCAGACAGAGAGTGGGAAGGGGCCAAGAAGGTCAACACCAAGCCAAAAGAATGGCTCCGATGGTACGTCAAGGGGTTGAAGGCGGCCAGATTTGAGTACTGCTGGTTTCTTGTTGTGCTGGTATTTTGTAGCGAGAGCTACATTGGCCGTATTCTCGCTGTTTTGCTGTGGCCGGTGGCCGCAGCGCGAGCTAAGCCGTTGCACTAGCAACCGCCGCAGCTGGCAGTACCGCTCGCCGAGCTATCTAGGATGACGTCAGAAGAGGAGCCGGTCAAACCGCGCGCTGAGCCGTTGCCTAGAAAGCGCTGGCGTTGCATCAGCGTTGCCAGCGTTGCATCACCGGAGGCGCCGGCGTTGCATCGTATATATAGAAGGGGCGGCTCGGTGGGATTCGTCGGCAGTAGAGTGTACTAGACAATGGTCGAGTGGGCCGAACGGCGCTCTGCCGCTGAGGCGCCGCGTGTGGAAAAATAGTGCGAGGGCGCTGCGAGCAAACTGGATTGGGGCGGAGACGCGCTCCGCGGCATATTCAACGTACTTTCGCTGCGGGCGCCGAGGCCGATTGCGCATAGTACGCTCCTAAAATAGTGCTTTATTTCAACTGCAAATTTATGTTTACACCATTTTGCCAAACATATATCTTTCAGGCATGGATTATACAACGCGACGTCTTCAATTCTGCTGTCGTTGTCAAGCGCGTCGTCTGCTAGAGAGCGCGGGATGCCCAGTTTTTCTCGCAGAACCTCTGTCCAGTACATTTTTTTTAATGGTTTAGTTGCTTCGGTGTGCCCATGACTCTTGACGGCCTGTACCAAATGTAGTTTTAGCCATGTGAACTGCTGTTTTTACCACTGTCCTCTAAATGTAACTGGTATCTCCGCACCATGAAGGCTACGTTGAAAATTTTATTATTGATACCGTGTCATTTTACGCGCGCTTCTTGTTGCTGGATATTGATCAGGGAGAATGATCGAAGAAAACAATATTAGAGTGAAATAAACCAGGTTTATTAACTGCATGGCGCGAAGAATGACCAATGTGTTTCTAGGTAATTAAATCAAAGGGTACATAGACATATATATTCACGATATATATGGAAGGGAAAAAATAAGAAATCTTCTAAATGCAAAAATTGAAAAAGTGAGAACTCCCGACCGGAATAAGCGCGCGTGCTTGCAGAAACGAACACACTAGTGAATACTGCAAATAAAACTCGCATTCGCAGAAATAATATTCATAGCAGGCAAAACCATCATATATATATGTATATATATATATATATATATATATAATACAGTGATTTAGACGCGCGTATGAAGCGGTTTATTGACGTTTCGGCCGGGGTCCGGCCTTCTTCAGAATCTGATGAAGGCCGGACCCCGGCCGAAACGCCAATAACCCGCTTCATACGCGCGTCTACTTCACTGTGAATAGTTACCCGGACCCAGAATCACTTTTTTCTGGTATATATATATATATATATATATATATATATATGTGTGTGTGTGTGTGTGTGTGTGTGTGTGTGTGTATGTACGATGCCTGAGAGTCGTGGCTGTTGCGCAGAGGTGCAGTTCCTGAGAGAATTCACGGACGGGTGGTAATAAGTCCTGCTTAACAAGTTCCTAGCTCTCAATCAATATAAACGCCCCGTTTTAGGGCAGCCTGTAAATCTGCTAATTTGAATTAGACAAGGATTTTTGACAGTACGTCTCACCGTGTTTTCAACCCATTAAAACTGAGTGCCCCGTCTGGTGCCACACTCGTCTTCTTCAACAAACGCAACAGATCTGCACATATCTCTACGTGTATGTGAGACATGCCGTTCCTTTAATTGTTTCATTATGGTCGTTATGATAGTGCACCGAATAACTGAAAGCAGCTGTTTATAATATACAAGCTGCTGAGTTACGTGGTCATACATTTGGGAACGGCATTACATTTATGCATGAAATGTAGGATAAGCGTAACATGTTTTTCTCGGAAATCAGACTCGAGAGTAATTTATGTTGTTGACACCCCCAGAAATAAGTCGAAGAACGCAGCCACCTGCTTTTTTTCTTTTTTTAATATAAGCAAATTCTTCGGTTTTACGTGGCAAAACCACGATATAATTAAGGCACCCGGTTTATATATTTTTTGCCACCTGGGGTTCTTTAACGTGCACCTAAATAGAAGGACACGAGTCTTTTTCCATTTCGTTCCCATCGAATTCCGCGACCTGGATTGAACCCGCGTGCTCAAGACCGTATCCACTATACTATGTAGCCACTAATTAGGCTACCGGGCAGAGTTTCTTTTCTTTTTTTTTGTTTTATTGAAGTATCGACTGGAAAAAAAGTCCACGTACGGCTTACGGCCAAATATTAGCATTAGAATGGCCGCTTTAGGGTATGGGATCAAATATCTTTGTACGCATTTTTTCTATTATTGTCTAATAATATTCCCCTTTGATTTGATTTAATTAACTAAAACCATTTTCGGCGCTCGAGGTCTGACTGCAATAAATGACCCCTTAACGATTACTCAGCATTGACACGTATACATGTTTATCTTTCACCGGTGGCCGCTTTGCACCGGCTAACAAATGTTAAACGTTATCGCTCGGCGCAGGACGCGCCTGTATCGGAAGCTTCTAGAACGTTATCGATGCTTCTTTCCATTGCCTGTTTTCACCGACGCTTCTGTTATCTGATTGCGTGACTGACGCGAATTGTCTAGAACTTTCTGGAAGACACGCGGGCATCAGGGATTAATCTAGAACCTTCGATGACTCAGGTATAAAAGCCGACGCGTTTCGCCGCTGATCAGATTTTCGACGATCGCCGACTGTGTTCGCCGCTATCGTTGTGCTTTGAGTGTACCTTGATTTTGTGGGCACAGGTTCGCCCAATAAACAACCAGTTTCGTCGTACACAGTTTTACGACTGTTTTCTTCAGCGTCACTACTACGTGACATCTGGTGGATGTGCTAGTGCGTTCATGCAGCGAACGCCCCCGCAAAGCCGCGATCCAAGCCCGAAACCGGAGGACAACGCCAACGCCACCAAGAACCAGCGAGCTAGCCGTAGGCAGCAAGGACTTCTGCCGGAGTCCGGACTTCTTCCCGAGAAGACCACAGCGATCAAGGCTAAGTCAACGACCTCAATGGCAGCCCCAGCGTCCCCCATCCTGCTGCAACAACCTCGGGAGCCCCCGACCTTCCGTGGATCATCGGCTGAAGACCCTGAAACCTGGCTGGAGACATACGAGCGGACCGCAACGTTAAACAAATGGAGCGACGACGACAAGCTACGCCATGTCTATTTTTCGTTGGATGACGCTGCTCGGACCTGGTTTGAGAACAGAGAGACCACCCTGGTTACGTGGGACCTTTTTCGTGAAAACTTCGTGAGGACCTTCACGAGTGTCGTACGAAAGGAGAGGGCAGAGGTTCTCTTAGAAACCAGAGTGCAATTGCCGAACGAGAACATCGCGATCTTCACGGAGGAGATGACTCGCCTCTTCCGCCACGCCGACCCCGACATGTCTGAAGAAAAGAAAGTTCGGTTCTTGATGCGGGGTGTCAAAGACCAACTATTCGCCGGATTGATGTGCAACCCGCCCAAGACTGTCGCTGAATTTCTTTCCGAGGCTACAACGATCGAGAAGACGCTTGAAATGCGCGTCAGGCAATACAACCGCCGTGCCCTGACCAACTACGCCGACGCTCAAGCGCTAGGCGCCGACGACCTGCGCGAGACCATCAGAGCGGTCGTTCGCGAGGAGCTGCATAAGCTCTTTCCCAGGTCGCAGCCTCACGTGGCATCTATCGCCGACGTCGTCAAAGACGAAGTTCAGCGCTCACTTGGAGTTCCCGATGTGCAGCCACAATCGCCGCAACTCCAGCCGGAAGCGCTGACCTACGCCGCCGTCGCCCGTCGCCAAGGCCCCCCTCCGCGCTCGCGCCAGAGCCCCGTAACGCCGCCACCACCGCCGCCGCCAGCACGCCCGCCCGTCGCCCAGCGCAGCTACCAGAGGAAGACGGACATTTGGCGCGCCCCCGACCACCGCTCGCTCTGCTATCACTGCGGGGAAGCCGGGCATGTCTACCGCCGATGCCCATACCGCGAAATGGGCCTACGAGGGCTCCCCGTCAACGCGCCGCGTCCCGATCAAGGTGAACGACCGCGCGACATCGCCGACTACCTCGCTGGAGCCCAGTGGCAACCACGACGATCCTCACGCTCGCCGTCACCAGGCCGCTACATCTCGCCGCATCGCCGTCAGTACAACGGTCCCACCCGGGGCCGATCTCCCAGCCCTTACCCGGGAAACTAAAGGCAGCAACCGATGGAGGTGCGGTTGCTGTACGACGCAATGCCGAAGATCCTCCGACGCCGCCGACGACGACGATTCGCGATTCATCACGACGAGATATCAGCACGCCGCCTAGCAACAGCCTTGACAGCACTTCGCCGCCGAAAAAAGACCTTCCGACGTGACGTAGCAGCAGCAGAGCAAGCCGACGCAGCCGTGATCCGACGCCACGAATTAACCGCAACGCCAGACGCCGGTCTACCGATCTAGACGTGCTCATCGATGGCCATAACGTCACCGCTCTCGTCGACACTGGAGCCGACTATTCCGTCTTCAGTGGCCCGTTCGCCGCCAAGTTGAAGAAGGTGAAAACAGCCTGGCAAGGACCCGATATCCGGACAGCGGGAGGCCACCTAATAACGCCGACTGGAATCTGCACAGCGCGAGTCACGGTAAACAACCGCACTTACCCGGCGAGCTTCGTAATCCTGCAGCACTGCTCCAGGGATGTCATCCTAGGCATGGACTTTCTAAATCAACACGGTGCAGTCATCGACTTAAGGTCCAAGTCGATAACGCTTTCAACGCACAACGCGATAGCACCGGATACAAGCATAAGTTACCATGCCTTGAATGTGCTTGAAGAACAAGTCACCATTCCGCCTCGCTCCAGCGTAATGATTTCCGTCGGTACCGAAGTGCCTGCAGACATGGAGGGCGTCATCGAGGGCGATCATCACTTACTGCTCGACCGTGAAATTTGCGTCGCTAGAGGCATAGCTGAGCTACGTGCAGGGAAAGCAAGGGTGATGCTCACGAACTTCAGCCCCGAATACAAGCACATTAACAAAGGCACCACGGTCGCCTACATCGACGAAATAATACAAGCCAGCAGTGCGTTCGCCTTCACGGATTCCAGTGCACCTGCAACGATGACTATAGTACCTGAACCAACTTTCGACGTCAATGAGAACCTTCCCAGGCACAAGAAAGAACAACTAAAGGCTCTGCTCCTGCAATACGAGGACTGCTTCTCGTCGTCGTCAAAACTTCGACAAACCCCTGTCGCCAAGCACCGCATCATAACGGACGAAAATGTCCGGCCACTCCGTCAGAGCCCGTACCGAGTTTCGGCGCGCGAACGCGAGGCCATAAGGCAACAAGTCGACGAAATGTTACGTGACGACATCATCCACCCGTCCAAGAGTCCGTGGGCGTCCCCCGTGGTGTTAGTGAAGAAGAAGGATGGAACCCTACGTTTCTGCGTCGATTATCGTCGCCTCAACAAAATCACGAAGAAGGACGTATACCCCCTCCCACGGATTGACGACGCCTTGGATCGACTCTACAACGCAAAGTATTTTTCGTCGATGGACCTCAAAACCGGCTACTGGCAAATCGAAGTCGACGAGAGGGACCGGGAGAAGACTGCGTTTATAACACCAGACGGACTGTTCGAGTTCAAGGTCATGCCTTTTGGTCTTTGCTCGGCGCCTGCCACTTTCCAACGTGTCATGGATACAGTACTGGCAGGCTTGAAGTGGCAGAGTTGCCTCGTCTATTTGGACGACGTCGTTGTGTTTGCCTCAAGCTTCGAGGAACACCTCCGGCGCCTTGAAACAGTTCTTCAAGCAATCAAGACCTCCGGACTCACGTTGAAGCCAGAAAAGTGCCGCTTCGCATATGAGGAGCTCTTGTTTTTGGGCCACGTCATCAACAAGTCTGGAGTGCGCCCCGACCCTCAGAAAACTGCGGCCATCGCCAACTTTCCTCCGCCCGCTGACAAGAAGGCAGTGCGTAGATTTCTTGGACTGTGCGCCTATTACAGGCGCTTCGTCAAGAATTTTTCACGGATCGCTGAGCCACTGACGTATCTCACGAAGGCCGACATCGAGTTCAAGTGGGAGACGCCGCAAGTCGAAGCATTTGAAGAACTGAAGCGACGCCTGCAATCGCCGCCAATACTTGCGCATTCGACGAAAATGCCGATACCGAAGTCCACACCGACGCAAGCAGCGTAGGACTCGGCGCCGTGCTTGTGCAGAGGACTGACTGACTAGAAGGGGTTGTAAGTTACGCTAGCCGGTCGCTATCGAAGGCGGAAGCAAATTATTCCACAAAAGAAAAGGACTGCCTCGCCATCATCTGGGCTACATCAAAGTTTCGCCCCTACCTCTATGGCAGGCCCTTCAAAGTTGTGAGCGACCAACACGCCTTGTGTTGGCTAGCTAACTTGAAGGATCCTTCAGGTCGCCTCGCACGATGGAGTCTGAGACTTCAAGCATTCGACATCACCATCGTTTACAAGTCCGGGCGAAAGCACTCAGACGCCGACTGCGTGTCTCGCGCCCCCGTCGAACCGCCGCCACAGGATGACCAGGATGACGACACTTTCTTGGGACCCATCAGTGCCGACGAATTCGCCGAACAACAGCGAGCCGACCCGGAACTAAGGAACCTTGTAGACTACCTGGAAGGCAAGACCGTCATTGCGCCGAAGGCGTTCAGGCGAGGATTGGCGTCGTTCTTCTTGCAAAACGACATTCTCCTAAAGAAGAACTTCTCGCCTCTCCGAGCCAACTACCTCCTCGTGGTACCCTCAGCATTGCGTCCAGAGGTTCTGCAAGCTCTCCATGACGACCCAACGGCTGGACATCTCGGTTTTTCCCGCACTCTCGCGAGGATACAAGAAAAATACTACTGGCCTCGCCTCTCTGCTGACGTCGCCCATTACGTAAGGACATGCCGAGACTGTCAGCGGCGCAAAACACCGCCGACAAGGCCAGCCGGGCTTCTACAGCCGATCGAGCCACCTCGCCGACCGTTCCAGCAGATCGGAATGGACTTACTGGGGCCTTTTCCGACGTCGACGTCCGGGAATAAATGGATCATCGTAGCTACGGACTACCTCACCCGCTACGCCGAAACAAAAGCCTTGCCCAAAGGCAGTGCCGCCGAGGTAGCCCGATTCTTCGTTGAGAACATCCTCCTGCGTCACGGTGCCCCGGAAGTCCTCATCACCGACAGAGGTACGGCCTTCACGGCTGAACTAACTCAAGCCATCCTGCGATACAGCCAGACAAGCCATCGCCGCACCACCGCCTACCACCCGCAGACGAATGGCCTCACCGAGCGCCTAAATAAGACCATCGCCGACATGCTGGCAATGTACGTCGACGTCGAACACAAGACGTGGGATGCCATCCTTCCGTACGTGACCTTTGCATACAACACGGACGTGCAAGAAACGACGCACATGGCGCCGTTCAACCTGGTCTACGGAAGGAACCCGGCAACGACGCTTGATGCCATGCTACCGGACGTCGCTGACGAAGAAAATCTCGACGTTGCCACCTATTTGCAGCGTGCCGAAAAAGGTCGACAGCTCGCCCGCCTGCGCATCAAGAACCAGCAGAGGACCGACAGCCGACACTACAATCTTCCACGACGCAACGTCGAGTACCAGCCCGGAGACCGTGTTTGGGTCTGGACTCCGATACGCCGACGAGGACTTAGCGAGAAACTCTTACGTCGCTATTTCGGACCATATAAGATCATAAGACGTATTGGCGCACTGGACTATGAGGTCGTGCCAGACGGCATTTCGCAATCACAGCGGCGCCGCGCACGACCCGAAGTCATCCATGTGGTGCGTCTTAAGCCTTTCTACGCCCGCTGATGAACTTAGGTACTTTGTTACTTTATTTTTTTTCTTTTTATTACGCGTGGTTTTGTTTACGCTTTCACATTTGTTTGTAGCATCGGGACGATGCTTTTTAAGGGGAGGGTATTGACACGTATACATGTTTATCTTTCACCGGTGGCCGCTTTGCACCGGCTAACAAATGTTAAACGTTATCGCTCGGCGCAGGACGCGCCTGTATCGGAAGCTTCTAGAACGTTATCGATGCTTCTTTCCATTGCCTGTTTTCACCGACGCTTCTGTTATCTGATTGCATGACTGACGCGAATTGTCTAGAACTTTCTGGAAGACACGCGGGCATCAGGGATTAATCTAGAACCTTCGATGACTCAGGTATAAAAGCCGACGCGTTTCGCCGCTGATCAGATTTTCGACGATCGCCGACTGTGTTCGCCGCTATCGTTGTGCTTTGAGTGTACCTTGATTTTGTGGGCACAGGTTCGCCCAATAAACAACCAGTTTCGTCGTACACAGTTTTACGACTGTTTTCTTCAGCGTCACTACTTACGCGAGAAAGGCGAAAATTTGAATGAAATGTTTCGCTGCAGCTTTTTTTTTCTATAACAATACTTCCCGTAAATCTGAGGACAAGGCGCCGGATGGGCAGCTATGTTTTATTTGTTTGAAGCGGCAAGCAGGAAGGTTGCATATCTTTCTCCTTCTGCGTTTCACAGGACCTACTGATGAAAAACTTTATGTGCAACAATACACACGAGAGATACATGCTGCTTGAACAACGAGAAAAGTATTTTTTCTCCGAAGGGAACCGTACAATAACATAGTAGAATGAAAGCCGACACTGCGGCCGCAATGCACGCGCAATGACCGAGCGGTATTACAAAATAATAAAAAATAAATAAAGAAGAGAAAGAAAGTAATTTATTTTTAAGGCATAAATACATGTCATATGCAATTATGAACCCCATTTGAGCGGTCTGAACGCAAATACCAGCGCGCGAAGTAGTACGAATGACCCTGCCGAGCAGTATTGCCAGCAGTTTCTAACGGCGCGACCTTGATGCGGCCCAATCCACTTCGACCGCAGCGCCGCCCCAGTATTTTTCCACGTCGGGCGCCTCACGGCAAAGCATGCGCCGCCCCAGCCGCTCGTCCCACTCGACCATATTTTAGTACACTCTAGTCGGAAGATATGGAGAGTGATCGGTGAGACTGAAAGAAGCCAGGCTTCATCGTCGGAACGAATTAAAGAGGAGGCAGCGTGCCGAGGAGACGGAGGAAGGACGAGCCGCACGCCTGGAAAAGTGTCGTAAGTACGCAGCGGCCAGTCGAGTGCATGCAGATGAGGATGGTTCGGCGTCTAGTTCGGCATCTCGTGCCCAGGCATCGGATAAACGACGGAATGAAAATAGGAGTGGCTTTCCAGTCATGATAGTCGGCGGACACATACATAGCAAGAAAGTCTTTGATAGTTGAATAAAACGCTATGTGAGGCTGTTGGTCTGAGGGTGGTACGTCGTTGTCAACTTGTGTAGTGTAGCGCCGGAATGCAAGAGGTCCTGGACAACCTTCGATATGTAGCAGCGCCCCCCGTCTGTGAGGAGCTGTCAAAGAGCGCCGTGGTTAAGTACAACGTCTTCGAGCAGGAAGTCGACGACATCGGTTGCACATTGGTTGAAAGCGCCCTAGTGATCGCGTACTGGTTCGTGTAGTCGGTAGCGAATGCTATCCCCTTATTTCCGCAGACAGAGAGCCGGAAGGGGCCATGAAGGTCAAGACCAACCAACTCTAGAGATTTATCCCTAGGTTAAGGGGTTTCTGGGTCTAGTTTAGGGATTTAGCGTCTTTCTCGAAGTATCTAGGGATCTTTAAAAATGCAGGTATCTCGATTTTTTCGCCGCTATGCATTTGCATAATTAACTATGCAGACTTTAGCAAGGATAGTGGAACCAGCTGCTTAACTCTAGCACTACCAGTGGAGGTGGAGCAGTACGCCCGGAGTAGCGGTCACTAGAACTTGCAGCGCTGTAGTCTGTCGCTTTATCTTTCAATTCTAACAGCGTAATAGGAAAGCATGTTGCTGTTCTCGTGACTGCCGTGCGGGACACGACTACCAGCGAAGTCCTGTAATTGAAGCGGCTCTAGCAACGTAGAGTTTCTTTTTGACAAAAAAAAAGGCGTTCACCACTGCCGCCTATGCATCGTTTTGGAAACCTTTGTTTGCTTGTCTTCACGAAAGAGGGCGAAGCATTAACGCGGCTGGGTATTACAGTTGCTGAGAAGCACTTGTAAAAGCGAGACATCTGAAGCTAGGCCAGTTTTATTATTTGCGCGCTCGAGAATGCATGCTTGGCAGCACCTCATACGTTCATGGTTCCAAGAGCTCTCTGTACAGTAGACGCACTACCAAAGTGAACGGCAACTTGTTGAACGGGCGGCGACAGGCAAGGTTAGCCAACTAAAAAGAAACCAAAGGTGTATGATCAAAACTACGTGATTAGGTGGGAATCTGATCCAAAGCACAAAGGATGGTTGTCGACAGCAAGAAAGGAGCAGTGTATTTTTATTGCAAGGCTTGTGACGCAGATTAGCACACTTGATGCTAGGTGCGCTTGTCATTGAAACACATACGGGTCAAATAGGTGACTTTTGCACCACCTTTATGTTATATGGACGATTTGGCTTGATTTGAATGAGTCCGCACAGACGTTTAAGGTAAGTGCCTCAATCTCTGCACTCAAATGGCGGAGACAGGTTTACAGGAAACGCTACACCACAAACCGCAACCTCTACGAGAGTGCAGGCCTGAAGCGCAGCCACACTACAGTGTAGTACCTTAAATGGAGAACAGAAATGAGGGACAAAGTACATGCAATATTTTTTTTATTTATTGCGCGCCTCTGCACAACAACGATATATTTCTGTGTGGTGTCCAGAAAGATATGGAACAATAACTTCAGAAAGATATGCAGCATAACTTCAGTGTACCCATACCCTTACCCTGCATAAAACATGAAATATTGCGCATAAAACATGCTATACCCTACACCCTGGCATAAAACATAATAAAACACGAAAGTGTTTTATGCCGGGGTCCACGATCAACTTCGTGTAACGGCTGTGACCTCCGGCTTATAATTATGCTTTCTTGACAGGGATAGCGCGGTCATCTAGGAGCGGTGAAGCGAAGTACTACGTCATGACACTAACGAGCGCCGGCAATGAGCGCTTCGGTAGTCTCAGCGCAGCGGAGGTTTCAACATGGTTTAGCCTGGTGTAGGCGGTGCAGACTTGCTGAGTTGACGACGCAGTTTCCGCACATGGTTTGTCTTTCGCTTTGGATAAGCCAGTGGCACCTCGTCGCCTACGGAGTGTGGCTTCAACATGCAGCAGCCGTGCTTACACACAGCCTACGGCTTCGCTTACGATAACATGAACTAAGAAAACTGCTTCGCTAAGCAGCGCAGAAATCCAACGACGTTAGCGGGTGAATATGGCTTTGTCCCGTCCAGAAACACGCCTGCGTGACGCAGAACGCCTTCGTGCGTTCGCGGCGCAAGCTGCAAACTCTGCTAATCGCATTCCTGAAGAAGAGTGCATCTGGCTGTCCAAGAAACTACTAAGCCGGACCAAATGATCATACCTTTCCTGAAGTGACTCGGAAGTAGGACGCCGCGCAACAAGCAAACTTGCAACGCGGTCGCTGGCCCGCAAATCGTGCGCCTTTAGCTTCAGCGGTCCTTGAGTTTACGAAGCGATCTACTAGCAGCCCGTTCGGTTTCGCTTGTATGGTTTGCGAAAGCCTATTGTTTATGGTGGACTTGCGCAGTGCTCCGGCGCGTGCAATGCTGTGTATCCAGGGGATGTTTCGCGGTCGGAAGTCGTTCGCCAACTTCCGCTTGTGTGGCAAATGTCGAGGATCCCTGTGCAGTGGTACGCTGCCACTGATGGATACGTGCAGCCTAATTCTCGACGTGCAATAAAAATGCAACCACTTCTTTGAAGACACGTTTCCTTTCGTGTTCTACCAATTTCTATGAAAGATGACTCAACCATATTTTTGCGCCAAAATTTGGTCTCAGCTGCGTTTACAGTTCTCCAAGGGCCGGGGGATAAATTCTGCGTTTTTCGCAAAACGCACCTACAGCGCTACAAGTCACTTGCATAGGTAATTTACTTTTACTGTAATTACTTGACACATATTGGACCTCGCGCATTCACACTACATTTTGATCGTGGTGGTGTTTACACGTCTGCCGGTGAATGAGCGAAATTCTGCGTCGCCCGTGAGGCACATTGCAACTACGGAGCGCGTTCATATGAAATTTTTTCGTAGAACTCAATTAGCACGCACACTTCGAAATGGCCTACACATGGTTACATGTGATTACACATTACATTACATGTGATTACATTCATGAAACGTAAACAAGTTGCTTCGCATGATTCACCGAGGACGGCGGGAGAAGCTGACTTATTGTACAGAAAGACCGGTAAAACGAGGGTTTAATATTACCTGTGAGGCTCTAATTGAGCAAGAAAAGTTCTAATTTAAAAACACATTGATCTTAAGTTCGACCTCATGTATACTGAATAAGCATTAAGTTTTTGTAACACAAAGTTCTCTGTGGACATTTCCTAAATGTAGCTGATAACTGTGTGACAGTTCCCAACACAAGCTCAAGGAATCGTCCACAGAAACAGTATTGGATCCTCATCCATTCATTCTCGCTGAAACATTTGCCATAGTGATCAACTCCATTTTGCTAATGGTTATCTTGGTGAAATTTGTAGTCCTGCGAGGGCAGCCTGCTCAATTTTGCGCCTTTCGTAAAATACGTTGATAAAACACCGGAACACTTGTATACCTAATTTATTGCAAAGAGCTCCATTAGCACAGAAACTTCTAAGTTTCCCAAGTCATTACTCATAACGTGCCCCCTAATATTACCACATATAAACAACATTCATTGTTTAATTTCCTGGGGACACCACGGAAACCTTATGATGCATAAACAGGGAAAACTAAAGCAGTGAGTAATCATGAGCTACAATTTCATTCAGGCGATATATCTGAACGTTTCGCCACATGTTTTCTCTTTGTTGACCGTATATAAAGTTTGTGTCATTTACAGTTGTTCAAGGACTCAGACAAATATTGCGGATAAAGTCAGTATGATGCTGTCAAACACTTACAAATTTTCTTTCAAGAACAGCATCTGGTCAACACGCTTTAACTTCGCAACTACATCAGCCATAAATTGTCCCAATTTTCACTAAATTTGATTTTGGTGGCCAGGACTATGTGCTACCTTTCGCGCCGTCGTCCAGGCCGTACTTACACCGTTGAGGTTTTTGCGGAAGCACAACGCACAACCTGTCATTTGTGTTTGTTTAATATGAACTTGAGCAGCGCACAGTTTCCTGAGGACACTAAGAAATATCGCATTTCTAGCGTTGGATAAAGAATGTTAGTACAATATGTGTATACAACGCACATGGATTTAATTTCACATGCAAACTTTCCAGAGCTAATTCGGAACGCTAGCTACTAGGAGAAAAGCTGAGGCAGGAGAAGAGAGCAGACACGGCGAGGAGACACGAATAAACACAGCCACGTGTCTTGTCCATTCTCGTGTCTTAGCTTTTCTCCTAGTATTTCGTGCTCCGAATTAGTCATACATCTATACCAACTCGCCCATTTCTCACGTCTCATTGATTTACTTTCCATAACGTTCCCTCGCGTTCGCTAAATTTGATTACGGTACCATCCCTAGTTACGTCTGTGAAGCGTGTAAAATTTTTGCCGTTCTTAAACACACTAATAAGACGCATGAGTCAAGTCAAGTCAAATTTATTCACACAGTCATGTTGGAGTTACATGGTACCGTATTACAGCAGGAGGTCCCAAATTTTGAAAAAAAAAAAAACGGTCAGGGGGCCGGACCTCCTATAATTACATAAAGAGGGTGATTATACAAAAAACAGCAGACAAGATTGGTCACGTGAGCAATAATAATAATATTTAGTTAAGTTGATCATCTATAACAGGGAATTGTATACATATGTTAATTGCAATGCCAATTATTGAAAAATGCGAAAAATAATCGAAAGCGTGGGAACAAATTAAAATACATAGTATAATGCATAGTACGTTTTAAAATTGTTCTTTTTTTGAATACTACATTTATTTCTACACACACGCAAATATATATATATATATATATGTATACATATATATATTCCTGGTCGACATATCTGAGGATCAATATATTTTATATAGTTATTGGGATCGCGTTTTCACCAATATACCCCACCACAAAGTGTTAGGCTCCAGTCATACTGGAACAAAAATGCAGACGTAGCCAGCAGTAAAACACTACTGCGGCAGTGCGCCGCTGCTCAGTTGAGTGAGGAAGCGGCGGTTTATTTTTTTGACTTCCAGAAGAGGACAACAATTTCGAGGACAACGATCGCTATCTACACACAATGTTCGGCTTCCGCCAGATGCTCTCCACGCAGGACATCCTCTTCCAGCTAAAGGAATGTATTCTTGGCCATTTGAGCAAACACAGCAAGTCATCCATTCTAGCTCTAGACGTAAAGGGCGCCTTCGATAACGTGAGCCATGAAGTTATTCTCCGTAACCTAGAAGATATCGGCTGCGGTGCCAAAACATACGCATACATACGCGCTTTCCTCACCAACCGTACAGCCACTGTGGGAATTGCCAATCTCCGGAGCAAGACATTTCACCTACCTAACAGGGGTACGCCGCAGGGTTCGGTAATCTCGCCACTCCTCTCAACGTGGACCTCCTCAAGCTTCCCCGCCTCCTAGACACCATCCCAGGGATATTTCATGCTCTATATGCAGATGATATCACACTGTGGACGAGAGGCGCGAGCACGGGTGAACAGGAGGACCGTCTTCAGGAGGCGGTCAACATCATCGAACGGTACCTGAACACCTGCGGCCTCCACTGTGCCCCGGATAAATCCGAGCTATTAGTACTCGCGGCACGCACCCGGGGCCGGCCCCCAAGCCACGACGCACCGGACCCACAAGTCCTTCTTCAGGGAGTCCCGATAGCGAAGGTCGACTCACTTCGAATCCTCGGACTCCATATACACAAGGACGGGTCCGGCTCCGCCACACTCCCTAGACTACAGAACACTGTGGCACAGCTGACTCATCTGATACGACGCGTGGCAAATCGCCGCAATGGCCTCAAAGAGCACGACACCTTGCGAATGGTACAGCCGCATTACATACGGAACTACTTACCTCAACCTGAAGACAGCCGAGAAACAAAAGCTAAACCTCCTAATACGAAAGGCCACGAAGCTCGCCCTAGGACTGCCAACAACCGCCTCCACTGCCCGATTGCTTCGCATGGAAGTTCACAACTCCTGGGAAGAACTTGCGGAAGCGCACCTCATCAACCAGATCGAGAGACCCAAGCTCACAACCACAGGCCGAGCAGTTCTCCGACGCACAGGATACGCAGCCAACCTAGAACTTGATGGCGAACGTAAGGAAAAGATCATGTCGAAGCTCCGAGATTGCCTACAAGTTCATCAGATCCCTCGGAACATGCATCCAGAACACCATCGAGGCAGACGGCTTGCCAGGGTAAACGCCCTCAGACACAAGCACCGTAACGACCCGCAGGCGCGCTACGTGGACGCAGCCAAGTATCCGGGCCGAAACGCTTTCGCCATCAGCGTCACAGACTACAGGGGAACGACACTGGCGTTGGCTACAATTCTCGCCAAACACGCGGTCACAGCAGAGGAGGCCGCTTTAGCACTCGCCACCCATACAAGCGACGATGCCATAGTGGTCTTCACCGACTCTCAAACAGCGGCACGCAACTACATGAAGGGCAGGATCTCCGTCAAAGCGATAAACATACTGAAACGTGGCGAGACTCCTCCCCCCTACACCTGCATCATGTGGGTTCCGGGACATGAGGGACTCGAGGGGAATGAAGCGGCACACACCGCGGCCCGCACAAGCGTCAACCGGGCCTCCCCGCACGAGATTTTCGACATGTCCCACCCACCCAAATCAGCGGAGGAAACGGAAACAATACAGCTAACTTATCAAGCGCTACTGCAGCACTATCGGCTTGGACGCAGGGTATACCGCCCCCCACATCCAAAACTAACGAGAAACGAAGGCACCGACTACAGGCGACTCCAGAGCAATACCTTCACCCACGGAAGCTTACTGCATCATTTCCACCCGACGATATACAGCTACATCTGTCCACACTGCAACGTGCCAGACACCTTGGCACACCTCCTACTGCAATGCAAGCACACCCGAGCAAGCATTACAACGACACAACCAATAGCAGCAGACGCAGACCCAACTTTCCTCGCAGAGACGTGGGAGGCTGCGATCTTCAAGCCGGACCTGGTCGACCAGCGCGAACTCGTCGCCCGGGCCCGGAGGGCGATCCAAGCCAGAGGGTTCCTGGAATAAGGGACCCTCCCACCTCGACTGCCAACTAACTCACTGTTTCAAATAAAGGTTTATTCATTCATTCATTCCAGAAGAACATTTTCTCAGGAGATTGAAAAGAAAAAAGCTCAGCGCGAACTGACGAGCAGCTACTTCGATGTTGCTGAATAAAAGCGCTTTGGTAGTGCTTCGTAAGATGTCGAGTGATGCTGCTCCGAATAACGTGTTATGCGGAGCAGTATTGCTCGACGCCGCATGAACATTTGTCATTGAAGTTTTCACCAAGTTTCCGTATTTCAATAGTTTTTGAAGCTTGTTTTGGATAATAGAATTTTCAAGTGACACATTTCATTTTCCGGTTTCCGTGAAGAATGTATCGACGAAATTCCTCTGTATGTAACTTCTTTCAAATGCCCGACTTTACCGACAAACTTCGAATTTTCCCTACACATTGCCCATAACGTGCGGCTTGTGTCCACCAAACATAAACAAGGTGCTTACTTTTGTTTAGCTGATAACATGGAGCAAACCAATTACAGCTTCTAATGATTTACGCAGGAAAATAGGGGAAAAAAGAGGTTTGAGCAATTATTTGGAATTAACGACCTCGTTATGCCGTACACAAAGTTGTTTCTCTCGCTCTCTATCTCTCTATTTGCAATGCTTTTATTTATAGTCATTAACGTGAATGTCATCCTCATTAAACTTATCGTTTCCCTCATTATCACTGAATTCAAAACTAGCATCTTGCTCAGGTGTTTTAGGAATCTGAGATACATTGCGGATAGCGATCGTGGGACACTCGGGACCAGTTCGCTAAGCAAAATTCTAGAAAGGCCGTAATGAAGCGGCACATATTAACATTTACAGTTCGTCACTCGCAACGTGCTTCCTACTTCAATGAAACGTAAACACCGTGACTCGCATATTTCATTGAAGAGATTATGCAAGAGGAACTGCATGCCTCTCATACCGCACAAAAGTTGGCAGAAAACGAATAATCAATAATTATTTTCAAGCACATAAGTAAAATACAGACTCACAAACATTCAGTTCAAGTTCCGCACAAAGTGGTCCCCATTTTCCGGAAATTTGAAATATCTGCCGTCCTTGGCTCTCAGACAAGAGTGGAGTAAATATTTAAGCGCTTCTGATAATGTCTCTAAATGGGCCGAGAAAGAGCGAATGTTCCCCAAAATTGACACACACACAAATCAGAATTTGCCTGCATGAAGCCCCTAAGATTCCCCGAAATACGCAAAAAATGGACATAACATTCAAAAATGTCTTGTATGAGGAAACATCCAAAACCAACATTATATGTATTGTTCGACTACCGAAATAAATGTACGAATACTTAGCAATAAACCATACAACTTCGCCACTGGAAGTTTAATAAAAACGCTCGGTGTACTTAAAATACAGCACATTTGCCAATACCGCCTAGTGTCAGAATACTAAAAGGAAATAAAAAAGTGTGGTAAGTTTGCTATCTCAAGCAACCTTAAATCGACATTTTGTGAACCATAGCACAAGACTTGCCGAACAATAGCGAGTACTGAACATAAGAAAAATTACGGCATTCAGATACTAAGCTACACTATCTCTCCCGACTTTGCTAATAGCCTCTCCACACTGAATGTTGATGATGAATTCCACCGCCAAGTGTTTTCATTGCGCTAGCAACTCAATGCCGATTTTTCTCGGATAATCTAATAATGTATTTATTTAGTATTTTATATTTAGCTGTTTCCACTGTAACCATTGCTCTGTCGTGTTATGGTTGTATAATGTTCCGAAATGCACTATCGACCAAAAGAGTTTACGAACCACGGGATCTCAGAAAACGCTAAATATCGGAGCAGCCTTTCAAAGTAGCCAGTAAAACCGCACATCAAAATGTTGTTTGCATATAACACTAGAGGATGGAAATGCGAATACCAGGCTGCGTTTTGAGGCTGCGGAGATCTTCAGCTTTTTGTCAGATACCTTGGTCCGTAAATCTTTTTGGTCGATAGTACATGCAGTGCTGTTAGGCTTTGAGGCAAGCTGTCTTTGCGAATTCCCACTTGTGATCTCTTCATATCCACTACAAAAATACTGATTTAAAGCTTCAGATTTCGGTTGATACATGTCCTTCCTTGGTTATTGTTTTCTTTGTTTAATATTACCATTTGTTGAACGAGTGCTTTCCCCGCTGTTTGCTACATGTGAGACTTTGACTGATAGTAAAGTTGCCATCGACAGATGTTTCGCGAGATCACCCCTTCAATTTGTAAAACAGCATGAAAAATTCAGTCATTTCATTTTATTAGAGATCGTGTACGATATCATTTTTTTTTCTAAAACCATGTAAACCGGTATATACTATTTTTCAGCGCTTCTAGTCACGTGAACAGCAACATAGGCACCTGATGTTTTCATAGTTTTCTGCAACCGTATGTTGTTCCCCTTAATGTCGATTTATGTAGCAGTAACATAGATTTGGTGGGTTTCGACCACAAACTGCAAAAGCGGCCCCATGTTCCTTGAGGCAAGTCACGGCACAGTTGTGTAACCTTGGACAGCCGTATGTGTCTGTGAAGAGAAAAGAAAACATGCAAATATGCTTATCTTCGTTTTGACTCTTGAATGACGATTTCGGCATTGTAGCCACTTACAAAAACTTTTGTAAGTGGCAAAATCTTTTGTAAAGGTTTCGTCCGAAGGGCGAAGCATTGAGAGCACAATAAGCTTCAGCGTTGCGCTTAGGTTCCTCGGACGGTGTTCTAACCACACGAGGGTGGGACATTTTTGGCGTGAAACAGGACACCAGGCAAATGTTGCTGAGCACATGGAACAGCTGAAGAAAGCTACAAGAGGCCTCGCAACGCAGGCGTGTTGAGGAACGCCAACACGGGCGTTGCACGTGTCACTCCACGTTGCACCAAATGCAACGAAAAATCTTCGGTCTTACTCAGTGCCCCGTGAAATATAAGCTAACGCGATTTTGACGTTTGCTGTGCGTTCCGTTGAGACCAGTGCATACACATAGAAGCTCAGCATGGTCGCTAGTACGCTTAAAGCTTTCGTAGACACAACGCGCATGCCAGTCGCGGAAGGCGGAACGCCGCCCTGGCTTCGCCACCGAGCTGATTGTGCGGAACATGACCATGGCTCCACTTGGTTTTCATGCTTTTGTTGCAGACAAAGGCACTCAGCATCTCTAGAGCCCTCCGCGCGCGGTTGACGCAGGCACCATTGATAGCGGGACAGCACGGTGGTGGCGGTGTCGTAAATGCCCCTCGAGCATCCGTATATCTGAATAAAGCGTAACACCGAGTGAGGAAAACGCGACATCCATACAATGGAAGCCTGCTCCCCCCCCCCCTCCCCCATGCTTTCTGGTTGTTTGAGCAGCCCTCTAAAAATGCCCCTTGTGATATTAACGTAGAGGTCTTTGAAATGCGAAAATTATTCCCAATGGCCGATATCAAACACGAAACATTAGTGGAGACTCACCATTCAATTGCTTAACGTGTTTTCCTTGGTCAAGGTAATACTTGTACGATGCATCGGCGCCAGGAACTTCTGCGTAAGATTTGTACATAAAAGTGTGTTATTGTGGAGTTGTGTTCTTTATTAAGGCGAAAGTCAGAAGTGGCTCGTTGCAATGGCTCATACGCGCAAAAAGCGGTGAGTAGTCCAGTGATGCCAAAAAATGTAGACGAGTGAAACAAAAAAAAAATATCATCAGCAATGGCTCATACCCGAAAAAAATATACTGCAAAATTATCATCATCAGGAGTGGTTCATAACCCCTTAAGCGAGCACAGATGCAATGGCAGAATATTAATGAAGAAGCGAACAAAAGAAGCAAAAAAAGCAAGAACATAAGAAAGAAAGAACGAACGAAAGAACAAAGAAAGAACGCAAGAAAGACGGAAAGTAAGAGAGAAGGAAAGAAAGAACCTTTAGGTAGCGCAGTAGGTGCCCCCATGTGTCGTTGAGGCGGTCGACCTACAGTGCCAAACGTTTACTTCACACGGCGGCTCATTATGTCTTGGATGAAGGCTGACCCCTCCGATCGTATAACTTACTGCATTACCACGTGTACAGCAGGCTTTCGCCTTCACGTGTTACAGGAGTGTAACATGCTGCCGAATCGCTACAATCATTTGATAGTTATTTTAAAGCGAAGCTTTCTCTGTGAGGTCTCCCGGAATGTCCTGACCGTGGCTGCTTGATGCTAATTCTGTCTTACCAAATAGCTCATAACTTGGCTCACTAGGTTGTGAGTGGCCTATCGGGCTACTGTGCTGAGCAAATCGCATTCGGAACGAACCATCGGACCAAAATGGGTAACATGATATGTAAAAACAATTTTATTCCGTGCCCGATGCAGAGATTCAACCTCCATCCCAATGAGCAGGTGCGCGATACTCTAACCTTGATTTCTATTTTATCGTTCCTGATCAATGCTTCGTTATTTCAGCATACGCACATATGCATAAATTCAGTGCTATAAAGGCGCATGCTGGGTCACACATGGCTCAGTTTAGGCTAAAAGCGCGCGCATACTTTTATTGCGTCAACGTCAACGAGCTATTTGAAATGATCGCCCCGCATGTCACATTGCGTAACATGGGTCGAATGAGCGCGCACTTGTTTTCTTTTCGCCACATGCGAAGGTATGAAATGGGCGAATTAAAAACATTTGAATAATTGCTTCACGAAAGCTTCGCTTCACATAGATTTCAATGTGTGCATTGAATCCTTATAACTTTTTCTTCCCTTTAAACAACGACAAGCCGCAATAAAAGGTCACAAGAATTTGCGAAGAGGTGTAGAAATAAAAAACTATTTCACTACTCCTGGCGAGTACTGATGTGCGGTTAACAAAAAATGCGTATATATAGCAAAATGACATTCATCATCATCATCATCAGCCTATATTTTATGTCCACTGCAGGACGAAGGCCTCTCCCTGCGATCTCCAATTACCCCTGTCTTGCGCTAGCGTATTCCAACTTGCGCCGTTGGAGTCATGAGGGAGGTAGTGGCCGAATACTTCACCAGGGAGGCCAATTCCTGTTCTGGTGAGGGAGTGACTTTGATGAAGCTTAGTGGGCCTTCCTAGTTTGGTTGCACCTGGACTAGTATAGCCCCACTAGCTCTCGGGCAATATATTTTTTTTCTTGCCGGTGTCAGGCACCACTCCACGCCTGAAAATGTGGTGGACTGGAGTAGGATTCGAAAAATCACAGTACAAGTTCGGAATTAGCTAAGTGTACAGAAATGCCGCACAAACAGCATAATTATTGTCACTAACACTCGAAGAAAGACCTAGCAAGGGCATTGCTTGTGGAATAAATGCCAACGAAATGACGCGGCTCGTCATAGAAGCTAAACGTACAATGGAACGAAGCGAAGATTGCCGAAGAAAAATATTGATTGCCATGGGCAAAAAGACCGCATTTTGTGTCCAAGTAGAGCATTCTGACTGTGGTTTGTTGTGATGTATGATGGGGGGCGCCTGATGTCACAAAACTACACAGTTTGTTTTTATTAGTGATTTATAAAGGGGCATCTTTGTCACATCTGCAAATATATTTATTAAGGCGATAACGTTAAGGGCCCCTTTGCCAAAAAATCTGGTGTCGGCGTCGGTGTCAGGGGTAATGCCCGGCCAAGAAAATCATCCCAAACCACCCCGGCCGGCCATTTCCTCCGTGCGGCGCAAGGCGTTAGCGCACAAAAATTGAATTTCTCAAAGTAATATTCGTCAGAAAATCATAAAGTACGACTTAACCACAACCGGCAGAATTGATAGCGTCGGTTTGTAATTAGAATGTACGAGAAAACATAATTCTGTTCCGTGGAAACTCAAACACAAACCCCAGCATTTCTTTCATAAAACAGCGGTGCGACCTGGTAGGTTACTTGTTAAAACACCATCTAGATAGCGCTCACGTGCTCGGCAGGTAAAACTGGGACTTAGCCTAACCAATGCGTTTTGAACACGCGCGCGCCTCGTGGAAACGTCAAGCAATAAATAAAGTAATAAAGAAAAAGTTTAAGGGCCTTCACCTTTTTATATAAGACGGCTTATATTGCACCTGCAAAATGTCTTCCCAACAATGATTTTGTGGTGAAAAGTGAAGCCGAATTTAAGGGGATTGGTGTAAGCTTGGTCTGCGTAAGCTGGCTTTCCCACCTTGTGTGTTGCAGTGAAGCCTCCTCATAAAGAGAAATGCGATCCGAAGGGGGCCCGATAACGATATGGCGTTCCCTTCTTAAAGGCGAAGCTTAACCGTCCTCCATTTTTTAAATATTTATGTCACCCTCAAGGCCAAGTTCACAACAGAGGGAACTGGGTAATAATGCAAACAATAGCAAACATAAGAAAATGCAGTGAGCAATAAAAGCAACGAAATAACTCATGTAATAAATTAGTATACAATGCTGGCCAGTGCATTGCGAAACCGGGCATTGTCACCAATAGGTGCTCTTCAAGCGGGATGGTTTTTCCACTAGGCAGGAGACTAGTTCCTGCTTTAGTCTCGACTCTTGGACGATTACGATTCTATTGCCTGAAACAATAAACTTCAATCTAAATTGCTGAGCGCGTTAGGAAATTACTATAACGTGTATTTGTTTTTCGTAATAGCATGCCTACCGTATGACGATGATCAATGCGATGCGACATGTATTGCGCTGATAGAATAAATTTGCTGTGAAGAACAGCAAGACCGCATGTTTTATGAAATAAATTCAGGCTGGAAAAGTTTCGACGACGAGGTAAGGAGGGGAAGGAAAGGCTGGCATTCAGCGCTCTTATAATTGTAGTGCGATTGTAGTTAGACAGAATAGAACACAGCCAACTAAAGATAAAGTCTGTCTTAGAGACTTACGACCACATATAACTAGACTTATTCGTGGGTCGATATCGGATTTAGTGCATATTAATAACAAGTGCTGATGTGTGCACCAAGGACCACTGCTCGGCGTGATTGTATAACCATTAGGCCGTGGGCGGATGCCTCAGTAGGCAGAATAGAACATCCTTAAAAATTTCTCGCGTGCTATCAAGCTCGTTGAGACGCTTGGCAGGCTCAGTTGGAATATGAACTTGTGGAACACTACACGCGATTTTTCGCCGCCGTCAATAACTAAACACAAAAAAGTCAGAACTCTTCAACTCTGTGAAGAGGGAAGTCCAGCGATGCTGGTGCTCTGGTGGGATTTGCTATGTTGGGGTTTAGCTACAGTGGTGATTTGCTATGTTGAATTTGGCAACAAAAAAGTTGCTCCTTGTCACCAAAACGCAGCCCACAGCACGCGTTGTTTGACCTTGCGCCTCGTTCGCATCATTCACATTTTTCGCATCAATCATTCCCAAGAGCATACAATGGGCACTGGTCGAAGTTGCTCGGTTCTCGCTAAAACGCAGTCCATAGCGAGCCTTGTTTGACCTTGCGCCTCGTTCGCATCATTCATTCGCAAGAGCCCAAGAAAGGCAGCGGGTCTCCCACAGAACATTAGTGCCAAAATTCTCTTGGAGTTAGGCGTCCACAACAATTTTTATGAGATAGTTCAGGCACAACAGATGGCACGAGTTGCAAGACTGGCTTCCAGGGAAGCCGGCAGACAGGTACTAGCGTATATCGAAAAAGGTTCTAGCATCAATAGACAGATTGAGTGCGCGCTCCCCGTCAAATCAGGCAAATGTATTCGGTATCCCAGATACCTAGATCATTCAGCACGAACACCATTACGGCAGACGTAGAGCGAGGGTCAGGGCCCTTCTTAGCACAGTGGCTAAGACTGAGCACAACGTCGCCTTCGTTGACGCAGCTTCCAATCCCTTTGTTTCTTCGGCTACCTCGCTGCGGGGGGAGCTGCTGACGTCGCCTTACGCCTAAAATCACTAACGCCGACAAAGCTGAACAGGTGGCCGTAGACAACGCCATGGCCACCACGAACCGTTTCACTATTTTCACAGACTCGCGAGGTGCCGCCAGAGCATTCATGAAAGGCTCGGTATGCTAAGAAGCCGCTCGCGTTCTCTCTGCTGCATCTTAGGCAAAAAGCACTTAATCTGGATGCCCGGTCACATGGGTAGCGATGCTCATGAAGCTGTCCTCAACGCCAACGAACTTGCGCACTCCCAGGCGCGAGGTCTCACTCGCCGCGCCGGAAGTGGGCATCGGAGACGGGGGAAGGGCAGTGGCAAAGGGACCCGCTCCTCACTTTTAACGAGGTCTGCAAGCACTATCAACTGGCCGGGGCGTTGGAAATCTCCGCTTCCACACCCACATCTAAACAGACCACAGACAATCACAAACGGGGACACTCATCGTCTTCTCAGGCCCAAAATAAAATTTGTTTTTCTGTCTTAACCTTGCGCCGCAAGATAGAAAGGGAATGCTTTCACGACATGCACTATACTCGCCAATGTCCGGATGCTTCGTGCTTTGTAGCCATCGTTCCCACACTTCAAATGAAATCAAGCCAAGTTTGTTCTCATTCTGTCAACATACCTCCGTTTCTAGCCTGCTTGGTAGGATCATCCGGTGACAAGACGTTCTTTTTGCTTAGCGGATGATCTTATTTCACGTGCTATAACATATTATTCTAGCAACTTGCAGCAGCATTAAAGAATGGAGATCACCCTCCTTTCCAGAGATAAACGGCTAGTTCGAAATCAGCCGTTTATCTCTTATTTACAGCGTAAGCTGTTGTGGGCTCATTCCATAGCCGTTTCGGTTGGTGATGGTGTCCGCCGCCACCGGCGGTATCTGACGTCCGTAGCTGTTATCGACCGAAATGATCAAAAGAAAGACCAAGTTCCCCCGGGATGAAACCCGGGCCCGCTGCGCGGGAGTCAGCTACTCCTCCACTGAGCCAGGCCAGCGCTTGCTAGCTTGCAGCGTAAGAATGCCCTATAAACGCGTCCTAGAGCGCGAGGAGACACGGGATATGACACGCGCGCCGCGTAGCGTCGATATGTTCACAGTTTTCAGTGCAGTTGCATATTATTACCCAGACGGAACGCAATGTAGCAGATTCACAGGTAACGGTACAAGGTATTTAGAGAAGGTTTGCGGAAGAAAAAAAAACTTATAAAACGAAGCACGTTTAACCTTTGCCTTTCAGAGTAGAACGCGATAGCGTTATCGGGACCCGTTTGAATCGCATCGTTCGCATACGGAAAGTAGACTTCATTTACTGCCACACTGAACGTGGGAAAGCCAGCTTACAACGACCAAGCTTACACCGATCCCCTTAAATTCGGCGTCACTTTTAAACTGCAATGCATTGCTTGTAAGACTTTTTTCTAGGGGCCATATAAGTGGTCTTATATTAAAATGTGAAGGCCCTAGCACCATTTTTCTTATTTTATAATTGTTTGCTATTGCCCCGACGTGCGCAGGTCTGGTAGAAATGTTTGAGTTTCCTCGTAGCTGAATTAGGTTTTCTCGTACATTCAAATTACAATCCGACGGCGAATGGTAAAGTCGTACTTTGCCAGCTTTGTTCACCAAAACCTTGCATCACGTGGAGGGCCTGCGCGGTCGATGTGGTTGCATGATTTTCAATTTCATAATTCAAAATCACTGATGCGGTGCAGCCCTCTATGGTCCGAAGTATCTCCGCAGGAGCTTCTCCGATAGCCCCCACCGACGATAGGAGTCCAGACCCCCACCTGGTCGCCCACGTTGTACGTGACGGGTCTGTGGCGAAGATTGTAGTGTCTGGCATCGTAGTCCTGTTCTTCTCGGATTCGCAAACGCGCAAGCTGCCTGGCTTCCTCTGCGCGCTGCGTAAACTCCTCCGCCCCAGTCTCATCAGCGTCGAACTCATGCGGGAGCATCGCCTCCAACATTCTTGTAACTTCCCGGCCGTAAACGAGGCTGAAAGGTGCCACGCGTGTTGTCTGTTGGCAAGCCGTGTTGTACGCAAATGTAGCGTACGGTAAAATCTTGTCCCAGTTTTGTGGTCGACGTAGATGTACATACTCATCATGTCTGCCAGAGTCTTATTCAAAGGTTCTGTCAGCCTACTGGTTTGGGGGTCATAAACGGTTCTCTTTTGGTGACTGGTACAACTCAGTCGCAAAACAGTATGCACAAATGCGGCCGTAAAGGCAATACCTCTGTCCGTTTTCACCGCTGCGGGAGCGCCATGCCTTAAGATGACAGCTTCGATGAAAAATCGTGCTGCTTCGGCTGCTGTGTCGTTGGAGAGCGCCTGCTTCGGCGTATCGAGTGAGATAATGAGTGGCGACGAAATCCATTTCCGGCACTAGACATCGGAAATGAACCTAAAAGGCGAACGCCAATTTGTGCGATCGGCGCGTCCGGTACCTGAACAGGATGCAACAGTCCAGCTGGCTTGTCGGGTGGCGTTTTGCGGCACTGGTAATTCAGGCATGTCTGAACATAATGTTTCACGTTCGGCGCAAGTTTCGGCCAGTAGTACTTTAGCCTGATTCGTGACAATGTGCGGGTGTAGCCCAAGGGACCAACGGTCGGCTCGTTGTAACAGGCATGTAGGACGTCGTCCCGAAGTGATGCAGGAATGACAAGTAGGTAGCTGCTGCCACAAGGTGAAAAGTTCTTTTTTATAGAGAACGTCGTGGCGCAAGCAAAACGAAGGCAGCCCTCTGGCGAATAACCTCGGCACGCTGCTTGTTCTTCCCTCTAAGTAATCTATAAGAGGCCCCAGTTCAGCGTCCTCGCCTTGCTGGCGTGCAACGGCGACCGTATCGACTATGCCATCATCGTCGTACACTGCAGTATTAACAGGAGACCGAGAAAGGCAGTCGGCGTCGGCGTACCGCTTCCCCGATTTGAACACAACGGTGAAGTGTCGAAGTCCTGGAGCCGAAGACTCCAGCGCGCAAGCTGACCAGCTGGATATTTAAATTAGTAAGCGAGCAAAGTGCACGATGGCAAGTGATAACGGTGAAACAGCGACCATACAAATATGGACGAAATTTCAGGACGGCTCATACCATTGCGAGGCATTTTTTTCTCTAGTGGAGTAGTTGGCCACCGTTCTAGATAACGTCCGTCTGGCGTAAGCGATTTCTCCTTCGGTGCCGTCCTGCCGCTGAACAAGAACTGCGCCAAGGCCGGCATTAATAGCTTCGGTATGAAGAATCGGCGGGACATCTTCATCAAAGTGGGCGAGCTCAGGAGGCGTCTGCAGCCGTTGCCGGAGCTCGTGAAACGCCCATTCCTGGTCTTCGCCCCGCACGAAGGGGACATCCTCTCTGGTGAGATGTGTTAATGGCCACGCAATGCGCGAAAGTTCCGCAATAAACCGCCGGTAGTAGGCGCGAAGGGCCAGAAAACGTTGCACGACCTTATTATTAGACGGCGTCGGGAAATTAGCGACGGCAGCTATTTTATCAGGGTCGGGTCGGACACCTTGATGACTAACGACGTGACCGAGGTATCGAAGCTTTTCGAAACCGAACTGTCACTGTTCAGGTTTCAACGTTAGACCAGCTGAGTGTATTGCTTCAATAACCGTCTTCAGTCCCCGTAAGTGTTCCTCGAACATGGTGGAGAAAACATTCACGTCGTCGAAGTACACGAGGCAGGTTTGCCATTTGAGGCCCGAGACTACTGTGTCCATTACTCGCTGAAATGTTACTGGCGCGGAACACAACCCGAAGGGAAGCACCTGAAAATCGCAAAGTCCGTTGGGCATCACAAAAGCGGTATTCTCATGGTCTCTCTCATCAATTTCGATTTGCCAGTAGCCACTTTTCAAGTCCATCGACCAAAGTAACGTGCGTTTCGTAGCATGTCCAGGGAATCATTGATACGCGCTAGCAGATAAACGTCTTTCTATGTGACCTGGTTGAACTTTCGATAATCGACGCAGAAGCGCAGTCTTCTGCCTTTCTTTTTCACTAATACGACAGGCGATGCCCAAGGACTCTTAGATGGCCGAATAACCCCGTCCTCAAGCATCGTCTTCACTTGTTTTACAGCGTAAGCTGTCATGGGTTCATTTCAATCGCCGTTTTGGTTCGCGATGATGCCGCCGCCGGCGTCCGGCGAACGTAGCCGCTATCGCTGGAAATGCGAAAAAAGTACCCTGTTCCCGCCGGGATCGAACCCGCGCCCGCTGCGTGGGAACCAGATAATCTACCACTGAGCCACGCAAGCGCTTGCTCTCGGGCGCCGGAAAAATTACCTTTAAAGCAGGCGCAGACGATCCAAGCCTCCGCCAGTATGGTGGCGCCATCTAATCAAGGCGCCTGCAAACATATCCTGCGCAGGCGCAGACGACGAGCTGTCATTCAGACTAGGCGCGCAATCAAAAAAGCGCGATGCCCAGCCTCCGCCAGTATGGTGGCGCTTCTAGTTATGTTGCCTGCGAACGCGGCATGCCCGACATGTAGGTTGCAGTTGTAAGGCTTGATCAGGGTCAGCAGACTGCTGTGCAGAGAGCATTACAAACCGCAGTGTAAGAACGTATTTGTGAATCCGGCCACTGATATCTGCGCACAACATTGTTTCAAAATTCAATTAGCAGGCCACCTGGGCCAGAGATTTATTTAGTTACACATGTTACAATCCACCTCATCAGAGTCAGATTCAAGGTAAACAGCAGAGTAATCAATGGCATGATTGCCATGGGTGAAAGCAAGATCTTTAACATAAACAACGTTTTATGACAAGCAGCAATGTGTTTCCGTGGACCAACCAAAATATAATGTACTCGAACCTGTTTGCTTTCAGCAAGTAATACCCGCGGAACAAAGTATTGAACGTATCTAACTTACCTTGCAATTCCGGGCTAACGCAGTGACAGTGTTTTTCTTGATGCAAGCAGTAACCAAACGGGCTTCCTTCGAGCTGGCAATATAGCTCGCATATGGGACCGCCATTGGGACACACCCGGTCTAAAATAAGTAAAATAAAGAACTATGCAGCTTCAATGCACATTTTGGAATCTATGAGAAGCGAAACGTTTGTGAAGCGGTTACTAAAATGCTATAAACTTGCTATGGCGCGCATGGGCTCTAGACCATGCGCGACAATGTGACAACTTTTACATTACCTTCTATTTCTTCATTTCTTCTGATCTATTTTAAGTATACCGCCCGATTAATTGCTGATTCTTCTCTTTCAATTTCACTTTTAGTTCCCTTTATTTGCAAGATTGTTGTAACTGTCGACCGGAGCTGAAGCTGTGTGAACAGCTTTTTGGTTTGTGCGAAAAAGCTGCACAGCTTTGTGGTATGTGGCCTAGTATAGAAATTATTCTCATCATCAACACGCGAAGACCATCTCGAAGAGGTAGTTGGCGTTGGCAAGAGGTACCAAGCGCTGCTTCACTTGACCCACATTGTGGATATGTGTGAAAATCATCAACATCAGGTTCAACACACTGCGATCATCTCAAACAGGTAGTTGACGTTGGCACGATAGAAGTGTACGCGTCATTGCATCGTCACTGCAGAGCAAGAATGATAGATGAACACGCAGAACCACAGTGAGCAACGAGGAAGATCTCCGAGGCAGAAATAATTAAAATACTAGATACATTCGAGCGCTCTAGTGACTCCCATGACTGATGTCACCTGCTTAATGTTTGTTTATACATGCTTGATCATTGACTATGATGAGTATACTATAAGTGTGCTCTGTAATTGAGAAAAATAAATTCCGAATGTTGCCTACTGTTTAGAGCATCGAGCTGTTGTGCTGGGGTGTGGGGAAGGGGGGGGCGTAAGTTCCATCCCACCATGCAGCATATACAAAAAAACTGAGCTATTCGGCAAGGCAGCAGCGGCGCCCAACCAGCCAGCACTCATGGTGACAAAAGTCTGGAAGGGTTAGCAAAGAATGTTCCGCTTTAAATATTGTCACGCGCTAACATAAGAGCAAGAAAGAGTACCAGCAGCCAGAAACGAAGAATGCGCGAAACGAAGGGACGGTTCTTCAGCTGGCGGGGGATCTTTGACTTCGTCGTCTTCTTCGCCGTTTTTGCTGATCACGCAATGCTGACTGTTTGCTGGCTCAAAAGACCAGGTTGCATTATTGCCGCTCCAAATGAAGCATCGACTCGATGCTCAAACACAAGACGTACACGGTAAGTACACGAATAGGGTAAGACAAAACATAGAAACACGCTAGCACACATACGGACATGCACACGAGGCAAAAAAAAATGTGTTCTGTGGTCGATAACAAAAAAATAAAAAGTGGTTCGCAGTTCTTCGGAGGACGCCCCGACTACAGCAAAAATCTGTTTCACCAGTACGCTGTTTTAACATCACTGAGTAAGATACAGCTATTAGGCCGAAGACGTGTACAATCTCTGCGTGTGGTAATCGGCGCTTGGGTGATGGCACGTCTCCGTCTGGAATTACTTCATAGTTCACGTCGTTTCCACGCCATAGTACTGTGTATGGTCCGAAGTACTTGCACAGGAGTTTCTCGCTGAGGCCTCGCCGTCTAATGGGGGTCCTAATCCAAACTTTGTCACCAGGCTCATGGGTAACTTGTCGATGTCGTAGATTGTACCTTAATCCATCTCTACAGTGCTGCTGCCTTTTGTGCGCATGGGCCAGATGACGTGCTTCTTCGGGGCGTTGAATGTGCTCCTCGACGTAAGGAGCTAACTGGTCGAGCTTCATACGGAGTCATGTCGTCTAGCATAGTACAAACATATCGACCATAAACGAGGCGAAACGGCGTTAATCGTGTAGTTTCCTACGTGACAGTGTTGTACGCAAACGTTAGGTACGGCGGGATTTCAACCATGTTTTATGCTGCACATCTCGCGTGGCGTTCCTGTCAGGCCGTGCTGACAGGTTACGACGGAGCGGAGCATGCGAGACGACAACCACACTCCTTCAGAACCAACCAAACTCCAAGTGTTTTATTTAGCACGAGTCACCTTGTTCATGCCCAGAGGGGGCCACTGTGGCAACCACTACCTCTCCCCCCTCAAGTCGCCAGTTCGAGCGGTCAGGTGGAACTACACGACGGCCGCCACGGGTACGCACAACACTATCACTAGCTTCATGTGAAGGAGCAGGTGCTGTCGTCGGAAGGAGACGCTCAGGTGTTGCTGCAGCTTGTATTGGGCAGCGAGGTTGAGTCAAAGGGGCCCTTGACGACATTATCACGAAGGGAACTAGATATCTGCGATTTCGCTGCAGAACTGTTCCATGCTCTATCTCGACTACAAATGACCTTGGATGCTGAGCACCGCTCAAAACTGTGGCACGAATCTGATCTGGCCGAACCCAGACCTCTTCGCCCGCTTGCAGTGAATGTAGATCTCTGGCCCGATGACGTCGGTTGAATTCCTCAGCAGTCTTTTTCTGGCAAAGTTTATATGTGACTGCTACCTGCTCCCTTACTAGTCATTGTTGATAATGCTGCTCCTCCGTCTTTGGGACTCGAGTTCTCAATCTTCTTCCCATGAGAAGTTGAGCATGGCTAAAGCCACCCACCCTGGGTGTGTCCCTATAGCTGAAGAGGGCCAGGTGAGAATATTTCGCCTTACGGAGGAGGTATTCCACAGTGCGGATCATCCTTTCCGCCTTACCATTAGACTGATGATAATACGGGCTACTGGTGATGTGGTCGAAGCCATAGGAGGCAGCACATACGGCGAATTCGCGTGAAGAGAAGGGTTCACCATTGTCCGACCTTACTTGTTGTGGTATGCCATGTCGCGCAAACAGCCTCTTCAGCTGAGCAATGACAAGTGGCGTACCAGAAATATTGTTCGGGGGGGGGGGGGGAGGGGGGCGGGGCTGAGGTTACAGCGCGGCCTCCTCCTTAAGGAATTTGTCGAGGGATCAAATGCATGAATAATAACTGCATTGCCATTGCCAATGCCATTGTATATTAGATGCTGCAAACGACTTACTGAACGCTACGCACTGTGAATACAAGCAAAGTATGTATTTTTTCATAAAAGCATATATTCGCATGCCCCAAAAATTGTGGCAGAAATAACTGATACCAATGCTGCCACGTTTTTTTGTCTATTTAATAAGTAAAGCAAACACCACACGAACTTTAGAACTATATCAGTTCGAAACCAGCAAGGCAGTGCATGCAGCTGATATGAAATACGTAAAGGCCATGAAATGAATAAGTTGAGGAGAAATATGTTCATGAATCTTTGTCGTTCAAGAACCTTGTTTACACTTTTGCACATATGCAGCGGCCAGGAAAAAAAACTCAATTACGCTGTCCTTAGTTGCAATGGATTGCACTGGAGCCGCAGTTACCGGTCTTGTATTGTGAATAATTGAACCGAAATTATAGTCGCAACAGTGAGTACATATAAAAGAGGAGTTCTGCAAAATATACATTAGAAATGCGAAGATAGAATGGAATATACAAATGCCAGATACAAATCGCTAAAGGGCAAAGAGTGTCGCTGGAAACAAAGTTCACTGCTTGTATAAACAAAACGTCGCAACAAGATATTAAAATATACGTCTCCAACAAATCTACGTATTTAAGCAAACGTCACTGTATATAATGTATCAAACAAGAGAAATAAACATGTTGCCCAGTAACAGATAGTAAACTTTGCGCACAGAAAGACAAATGATCTAGGCAAGAACAAAACTATGATCGCAGAAATCGTGATATGTACTCGGGCAATGCGGCGGTTCCGACAGCGCCATATGGGTAGAGTAATGGAGGAATAATGCAGAAATCAGTACGGAAATATGTAATTGAACTACCTGCACAGCGGCAACAATTATTCTGCAGCCAAAATTAAAAGGTAATGCTTCATTTAAAAAAAAAAGCATGTAGCTAAAATGGAAAGAAAAGGACAAACGAAAGCCACAGATGATGCGGCAAGTTGAACTACCCACTATCCGAGTGTGTTTGTTGGGAAACGCTGCGTGGGCCGGGCTTTCAATGAGCAAGGTCGGTCAAAATTGGTTATTGATGTCGTAGTAATTTTCGTATTCGCATGATAATTTTGATCATGATGCTAACTGTTACAATAAATGGTGAAAATTTCTGCGGTTTTAAAAGCTAATGAACAGTCATACGTTTTCATAATTACGAGTTTATGGACCTGAATGAACAGAGCTTTTCACTTGCATTGATTTTCACTGCTTCGCTATCTAAAGGACAAACTTTACTCGCCGGGGAAGTTTAGCAAAGTGCTCAATCACTTCGGACACGTTGATGCCGACGACTCTGTGGGCGTATAGAAGCGCCAGCGTAACCACGCGTTCCTGAGACATTGTAGAGCGCAAGTAGTTTTTAGTAACTTCATGTTTTAAAATGTTATCTCTGCGCTGGAAGAGGTGACTAGAATCTGCAGCAGTTTGTGCACGTTTACTCCAGTCGCAATGAGAGAGGGCATCTATTCCGGTGCACAAACCTAAAAACATTCCTTCTATGGCATTGGTATCTTTGTTTAGGTACCTTGCTCAGACAGTAAACTGTTCGATTCCAGCAATACCCGTCGTTTCGTCACCAAGTACGGAGAAGCAGCCTGCAGCGTTTACTTTTGCATCAAGGCTTTCTTTGATAATTTCACCACAAATTTCTATAACTTGGTTTTGTACATCTGGGCTTAAATACGAGGCATTACTGGGACAACTTTGCAAATAGTTCTTCGGATACGTATCGCCACAATAAGCTCGCATACGAAAGAGCGCTTTGAAAATACCAGTATTTCCAGCCGGGGCTTTGCTTTAATCCATAGGACACTGTCCCTATGGCCACGGAGAGCCAGACTTTGTCGCCCGGAAAAAAATAACTGTCTCAATAATAGGCCGCTAACTTTCTTCCGTTTCCTCTTACTTTACTTTGCCTGCCTTGGTCCAGCTGATCGATCACATTGGGCGCACTTCCTGAAAATGTTCGGAGAAATTTATCAGCTACCAGCTGACAGTCACGGTAATATTTAGTATTTTCGTGTATGGAAGATTGCGTGCGCGTGCTTCCATCTCACGAAGGGCGTGAATACGAGGGCTCCAGTGCGCGCTTCTTGGGCGAAGTTTATAAGAACATTAAAGCCGTAAAGTTCCAGAATTGAAAATGCTAGAGCACGCCTTTGGAAATGCCAGTGCACCTTTCGCATCAAAAGGGAATGAGAATTTTGTGCCCACAAAGTTCGGCATTGAAATCCATGCGCTCCGTAGATTCCACGGCCGCTGCCAGATGCCGCGACGCGCCCGCTCACTATCAAAAAGCCAGTGAAAGTTTGTGCTCAGATGGGGTTCCTTGCGGTATGTGACTGCAAGCGCAGAAGCGTTTCCATGAAATCTAGCCTGATTCGCAATCTTCGTGCCGAATTGTCTTTTCGAGCGTGAAAAAGACAGTGTAGACAAAATCCTGAATGATTCCCGGCGCCGGTGGCTGTTTTGAGGGGCGCCGGGAAACAAATTTCGGAGGACGGCTGATGCCCCATCAGCCCCCCCCCCCCCCCCCGGCTACGCCCCTGTCAATGACCACTTGAGCTGTTGTCATTTTTAGTGTCACCACTTCCTGGAACCGGAAATAATAGTCTACTGCCATTAAGAAGGTTAGGCCGTTAAGGTGAAGCAAGTCAAGGCCCAGATGTTCCCGGGGACGGCCAGGGAGGTGCGCTTCCGCTGAGTTCACTCGCGTAATGGCGCATTTTCACAACTGCCAACGAGTGAGGTGATGCCAGTGGCAACTCCCGGCCACCATACAGATTCGCGAGTGAGGGCCTTTGTGCGACTTATGCCTTGATGCCCTTCGTGCAGAAGAGTGCCTCAATGACGAAGGAACGAGTACCCTTGAGAAGAACGCCATCACAAACGGAAAGCTCATCCTTCACTGATGCAAACTTTGATAAACGAGGAGGCACCTTTGATTAATTTGGCCAGCCGCGCTGGCAGAACTAAATCAGTGTGCTGCATTCTCCATCACAACTTTGGGCTTTCCTGATAACCTGTATGTTCACAGGCAGCACATCTGGAGTGGAAGCCAAGATTTCTGTAGCGAAAAGCTCCACAGTGTCCACTCGATGCACCTTTGGAGTTGGCTTATCAATACGACGAACGAAACCGTCGCCTTCAAGTTTCTGCAGTTCTTGCTGAACGACTTCACGCAGCGGGATAGGTATCCGTCGAGAAGCACTGAGTAAGAAAGGTACATTGTCTTGCTTTAAGCGAATTGTGTACTCATCTCGGAGTGTACCGATGCCACGGAACGGTTCGGCATGAAGCGCTGATTCAGGAGTATTCACGACACCAGGGAATTTGGTGACCTTAGGCCTGTATAGCCGGTAGACCCAGTGGAGGTACAGACAAGGATTCAATGACGTAGAGACGCTGAGAGCTTGTCTTCCTTTGCCAAAATAGATTTTCTAGCTACGAGCCACGCACACGGAGAGGTTGTCCTCCGGGCCCTGTCAAGACTGCATCAACGTTGTCGAGATCGGCCGGGACTCCAGGCAAATCACTTGGGACTGCAAGAACCTCAGATCCTGAGTAAACCTTGAATTTAGTCGTGTAATTCATGAAACGCGTGACCGCAGTAGGGACAAACCGCACCTTCACGGGTCCATTGAACGAGCTGTTCTAGCGTTCACACGCTGTCGCGAAAGAAACTTTCGAGCTTTTGTGGCATCAATGTTGACCAGAGATTGCGAAGTAGCCTGCGCGAGTGAGCGTTCCTTATCAGCATCCTCAGACCACGGCCGCTGGATAAAAAAAATGTCGCAGTTTCACCCGAAAGGTGAAGCATCAATTGCGATAGCAACTTAGTAGAGAGCTATGCCAGCTATACGGATTAAGGATAGTAGCTTTATCAGCTGTATAAACTTGGACATGCAGCAGCACCAGCAACGCGGAGAACTATTGTCGACGCCGTCAGCGTTTTGTCCGTGTTCGCACCGAAATCGCGCGGCGTTGGTGCCTGCTGCCGGTGCCTCTGGCGGCGGCTCGGCAGTTTTCGACGAGATCAGAACGGGAAACTCGTCGAGCAGCGTCCGAAGTCTTTACCACCTTCTTGCCTCGCAACGTTTTTATATAAATACGCATCTGGTGCCACAAGTGAAAGTCGCCTCCCCTCCCTACTTCCCGTCCCCCACGGCTTTTCGCGCGACGGAAGGTGTCGCGTTTGCTCTATATACTTGGTGATTGTAAAGGAGGAAAGAGACGCTGAATTCTGCAGCCCTTCTGGGATCACGGTGCAGAAAACGCGTTTTTTCTCCGCCGTGCGTTCGCTCCCCGTGAAAGCGCGCGTCCCTCGCGCCCTTTCACTCGCACATACAGCGTCCGGCGCGCGACGACGATTTCATCACCGTTGACGTCATACGGAACCTCACGGTGACGGCGACGCCGACGGCAGAAATGCTCTTTGAGTGTCCAAAAGGTGTATCGAGCGGCCATGCTCAGACTGACGAGCTTGCATTCAAGCTTCTTTGAGAGAGAGCCTCGGGGAATGGCACAGCTAGTCTGAGACACGCGTATCTTGCACGACAACATCGAACCAGTCGCGAACCAACCGTTCTTGCACTACCGATTACGGGTAGTTCATGTCTGCCAGCGTTTTGTTTAGTCTTTCTGTCAATTAAGCCGATGCAGTGGACTTTCGACGACTCGTGTAACTGAACTTGAAGATGTCGTCCAGAAGCTTCGCCGTATTATTATCCCTCGGTAAGTGATGATAAATGACCGTGCGCCATGGCGAAGCACGAAGTTATGCATAAAAAACTGGGCAACCTCAAATGCTGTCCGGCGTGGTAGTGCCTTCGTCTCAGCGTAACGCGTCAAGTAATCAGTCGCGACAATGGTCCACTTATTGCCTGAGGAAGACAAGGGAAATGGTCCCAGACGGTCCATTCCAATTTGGTCACACGACGTACGCGGAGGGCTAATGGGTTGTAGAGGGCATGCAGGCTTGAAGGGTGGTGAGTTGCGGCGCTGGCATTCACGGCAACCTTTCACGTAGCGTTTGACGAAAGTAGCCAGTCTCGGCCAGTAGTACAGTTGTACCCTGTCCAGAGTCCTCGAGTAGCCCAAGTGGCCAGATGTCGGCTCGTCGTGGCAAGCTAATAAGATGTCGTCGCGAAGGACTTGAGGCAATACAAGAAGATGTAGTTCGTCCCCGGCACCTGGTTCTTTTGTAAAAGATGCCTCCTCGTAAGCAAAATTACGAAAACCGTCGCGAAATAGGGCGAGTAATGAACGCGATGCCGCCTTCTAAGTGATTAATTATGGGCCTTAACTCAGCATCCGATCGCTGTTTAGTGAGCAGATCGGGCCCGCTGAGCACTCCCAGGTAGGCGCTGTCGTCTTCCTTGTCAGGATGCTGAGATTCAACAGATGCTTGTGATAGCGTGTCAGCATCTTCATGTTTTCTTCCTTACTTGACCATGGAACTTCAGTACCTCTTAGCCGAAATGGCATTTCTCTGGCTTGAGTATAAGGTCATCCGATCGAATGGCTTCGAATACATTCCAAAGGCGACGAAGGTGCTTGCCAAAAGTTTCCGAAAAGACAACGATATCATCGAGATAGACAAGGCACCTTTTCCATTTTAGGTCAGCGAGAACGGCATCCATCATTCGCTGGAATGTGGCTGGAGATAAATTCGTAAAGGCCATCCAGAGTTACAAAAGCAGTTTTCTCACGGTCCTGCTCATCAACTTCAATTTGCCAGTAGCCACTTTTGAGATCAATATAGGAGAAGTACTTTGCACGCCTCAACCTGTCAAGCGAATCGGGTACACCTCTTTCTTTGTGACATTGTTTAGCTTCCGGTAGTCAACACAAAACCGAAGCGTGCGATCTTTAGTTTTAACAAGAACGACTGGCGATGACCAGAGACTGCATGAATGCTGTATTACGCTGTTTTGAAGCATTTGCTTCACCTGCGTTTGAATCGCATGGCGTTCGGTCGGAGAAACACGATAAGGCTGTTGCCGTATAGGGTGCGCGTCGTCATAGGTGATGATACGGCGTTTCGTAATTGATGTTTGACGTATTTTCGACGACCGCGCAAAGCTGGAGTGGTACTTGAGCCACATCTCACACAGGGTTGTTTGTTCTCTTCAGAAAGCGTTGGTCTGATGTCGACGTGGCGTAGTGGTGCTCCAGCAGTGCCGATTCCCTAGGAAACAAAGCACTCAGTGACATCGGCGATCGGGTCCGAGTAGGCGATGACCGTACCAGGGAAAATGTACCGGTGTTCGCAGCTGAAGTTTGTGACAAGAAACTCACAGTGGCCATCATGGAGGTCAATAAGGCTTCTTGCTACGCAAACACCTTGTGAAAGCAGGAGACAGCGCTTGCTTTCTGCGGCCACTTCACCGTGTAAGAGGCCATCACATTCCACTTGAGCCACGACACTTGCACGCGGTGGTAACGTGACAGCGTCGTCGAGGACACGAAGAGATGCTCGAGGGTGGATGGTGTTGGTCGTCGCTGCTGCGCTCTTTGTCGAGAAAGTGACGAGATGTTGTCGAATGTCGATGATAGCTGCGTGCTCCCTGAGAAAGTCCATGCCGATGATAGGTCTCAAGAACACTAAGGGAGAATGCTCAAGCTGGCAACAAACGTAGAGCCGCGAATCTGTATTCGTGCCGTGCACATGCCGAATGGTGTGACGATGTGCCCGCCAACTGTACGAACTGGCGTTCGATTCCAAGGCGTCGCCACGTTTGGACATGTATATATGACGCCACGTTTGGACATGTTTGGACACATATATATATATATATATATTGCATTGATAAGAATAACGCACTGAGGCTCCCGCACTCGGACTGTGGGCGCGGGCAGAGAGGGAGGACGACGACGCATACTCTAGAACAGCCGGCGCAGGAACGGGTGCTGTCTCTGTGTCTGTTACTTTACAATGGCGCAGTCGACAATGAACCTGCCTTAAGGTGCTCCAGCATTCAGTGTTCCTCGCACGGTGCTTCGGCGTGCGTGGCCCTCCTTCCCATGAACGCCGTTCACGCTTCCTCCGGTATGGAGCCCGCCATCCTACCGTCGCAGGTACCCACTGCACCGTCCGGGGACGGCGTCCAAGCCTCCTCGGCGGCTCTCGGACAGGGATTTACCGATGCCCTCGTCCACGCCATCGCCGAGCTGACACAACAGCTCCAGGGTATGACGACCGCTTTCGCCTCCGTCGGCCTTTGCGTTCTGCCTGGGAAGGCCGTCAACGCTTCCCTGCCACCAGCGTTCGCGGAAATATCAACGTTTCGCGGCTTTCAAGACGACGTCATCCTTTGGCTGCACAACATCAATGCCTTGGGTGATCGTCATGCCTGGCCCGACCACACAAGATGGCTACGAAGGCATCAAGCAGCGGTCCTGGCCTGCATGGAGCGCAGCTCTGATAACTGCTTTTGGCCCGCTTCCCTGTGCCTGCGGTGAGTCCGATCAGCACAGTTCTGCGCACGGCGCTCCGGAGAGCTAACCACTTCAATCCTGCGGCAGGTGTGCCCAGCAACGCCTCCGCAGGGAGAGTCGGCTCTACCTAAGACGGTGGGACTGCGCTTCGGCCCCACTGTCTTGGACCTGCCCTGCCTGGGAACGCCGTCCACGCTTCCCTTGGCGAGAATATCGTTCCGGGAACTTCTTGGACTCCTCAGCCACCAAGGTATGCCGTCGATGCTTCCTTTGTGGTAGAACCGACTGCCACGACTACCACAACGACCGCTCTCTCCGTGGACACCGGCTCCGGCTACTCGAGCAGCTGGACAAGCAGCCTGGCGGTGATGAGGCACTGCAACTTCCAGCAGCTGGCAGGAATAGTCCGGAAAACAACTGCTTTTGCTGTGACCTACCGCCAGGCGGCCTCCGAGCTTACGCTTTCCACAAGAGCCGTTTAACCGATAAGAACGGTTGGCGGAAGCGAAGTTCGAGCTCACGAGGGACGGCCGTCTATGCCTCTGAACATCGCAGGTCCTTCGAGCGGCGATGATGAACAGCTATCGGTCCGCAACCGTGATCTGTGTATGGATTGCGCGGGCGATAAACTTCTGGACCTGCCGGAGCCACATGTCGGCATTTCGCAGCAACCGTTGGCTGAACGTGCGGCCATTCGCTCCACACTGAGTGAGGTCTCGCTAAAGGAAGCCATTGCGACTGGCTTCGCTAAGACCGTAATTATCGAAGACCTTATCGTGCTGCCGAAAGCTCCCTATCAGACGGACAAGATACCACAGACTCAAGCGCAGAAAAAGCTGTTCCCTGGTTCAATCGCGAAAAATATCGCGTCCTCTACCCAGGCATCGCTTTTGACTCCGCCTTCGGACATAGGCGACTCGGCAGCAGTCGGCATATTACTGAGCTTTGCCCATTGCAGTGCCAATAAAGCCTTGATCCGTCACCGGCAACGTTGTGAAGAGGTACACGATGGTTGAGCACAGGATTTCGCTGTATGCATGGCGCATCAGTGCGGCCAGCCGCTCTGCACTGTGCCGTGCTTGGCCAAGTGCGACACGAGCGAAACACTCAGTGCCGACCCCCAGAGAAGCTCGTTACTCACAGGACGGCCCTAACGATGACGGCTCCCATTCCCAAGTCATGTCGATTATAGAGGTCAATCACCAGCACGCTCTCACACTCACCTGAGCTATCTTCGGCAGCGTGGCCGTGTGTAATGAAGAGAATGACGCATTGAGGCTCCCGCGCTCGGACTGCGGGCGCGGGCAGAGAGGGAAGACGACGAAGCAGAATAGAACAGCCGGCCCAGGCACGGGTGCTGTCTCTGTGTCTGTTTCTTTACAATATATATATATATATATATATATATATATATATATATATTGTGAGCGCTAAGTGTGCAGTTCATCATCGTCTTCATGTGTATATACGCATCCTCGATCATAATCATTATCATTTTGTCGCGTTGGTGTTCGTGGGCGGTCTCGCGCTGTGTGACAATAGAAGAGCTCTGCCTTCGGCCTGGGCGTCGTCTCACAAGCGGTGGAGCGTGCGTTGATATCCCCGTCCTCTTGCTCAACCGGTAACCCCTGGAGCTCCACTGTGGTCGACGGTTGTGGTCGCCAACACCAGTCATGGCACAAACCACCGCATCCACTGCTGCTGCCACCTCAGCTCCGCCAGCTGGGCCCATTTGGTCGGTCACCGCACCGCAACGCGACCCTCAGGTTTTTTTTTTGCCTTCGCGGCGAAGACGTTGAAGACTGGCTTGACCAGTACGACAGGGTGAGCGCTTGCAACCATTGGGACGAGTCAAACAAGCTCCGAAACCTGGCTTTCTACCTGAGGCAGGTCGCCCAAACTTGGTTTTTCAACCATGAGCGCGACTTCCCTGATTGGCCAGCATTTACTGCGCAGCTGCTACAGATATTTGGCACATCTGCTCGGCGCTCCGAAGTAGCGAAACAGAAGCATGCTACCCGCATCCAGGGAGCCGAGGAATCCTTTACCTCTTACATTGAAGACGTTCTGGCTCTCTGCCGTCGCGCTCAGAGTGACATGCACGAAGGGGAACGTATCCGCCATATCCTGAAGGGCATCAACTCCATTGCCTTTAATGCTCTTGTAGTCCAGAGCCCCACTTCGGTTACTGAGATCATCACGACTTGCCAACGCCTTGACACGATCTGCGCCTTTCGTCTTCCAAGCGCCTCTTGCGACGCTCACCTTACCGAGAACGACGAGTTGCGAGCGCTCATCCGCATCATTGTGTGAGAGGAGCTTCACGGCTATGGTCCAGCCAACACCACCATTGCATCTCTGCGTGCTCCTCCTCCCAATTTGCACGAGATCATCAAAGAAGAACTGGCATCCGTGCCAAGTGTCACACATGGCCGGTCCCCTGCGCCTGTTTGTGCACCTTCTTACGCCGAGATTGCTTCGCGGCCTGAGGTCCCAGTTCCATCTGCACCTGCCACCATTGTCAGCGACCACCTGGCCTCGATGGCAGCGAAGGCCCCCGTGCAACCATACGACTCTACCTGGCGCCCTTCCCGCCCAGTATGTTTCTACTGTGGCATACGTGGTCTTATCTCTCGTTTCTGCCGCGGGCGCCAGCATGATGAACGACGTGGCTATTCCGCCCATGAGAGAGACTATGTGCCCAGATCGGACGCCTACGTTCAAGGACCCTATATATCCTCGTCACATCACTCGCCCTCACCTCCGTTGTCACAAAACATGCCCCGGTCTTCTCGCTCACCCCGTCGTCGTTCCCCGTCTCCGTTTCCGCCGTACTTCATCGCCCCTGCGTCCTTTCGACAACCCTTCGGAAAACTAGACGCTGCAGTTTTTGCAGGAGAAACTGCTTGTTTGCGAACTGTCCCAATTCCTCCTGCTCGCCCGACTAATTTACTAGCTCTTTGTGTTGAAGGTGTTTCTGTCGACGCTCTTATTGACACTGGTGCCGCCATTTCTGTTATTCATCGCGCACTGTGCTTCCGTCTACGAAAAGTGCAAACTCCGTATGTTGGTCGGGTCTTATGTGGCGCAATGACAGCCCGATTTACCCTACCGGACAGTGTACTGCTCGTGTCCTCATCGACGGAATTCGCCATCATATACAGTTTACTGTGCTTCCGTCGTGCGCTCATCCGATCATCTTAGGCTGGAATTTCTTCTCAGCTGCATCTGCTGTCATTTCGTGCGGACAACCACTTATACATATTACGGACACCGAGATCTGTGACGCTGCCGATTCCTCGTCGCCCCACCTTGTCACCGCGGCAGATTTTATTCTTCCACCCGGCCAAGCCCGCATTCTCACCATTAGATCTAGTGAAAATATCGACGGCGACGCAGTACCCTTCTCAGCGCTGCATTTTTGGGGGAATCGCCATCGCTTCTTGACTAGTGCGCTTCTCACGCGGCTGCGCCAGTCTGACCGCCTACAACACGACGTCAGAGCGACTTCTGCTGCCGGAGGGGTCCACTGTTGCCATGCTTATCGACACAGCACCAGAATGTGTCGTCACTGATCCGCCTCGTTCCTCCTTCGCCGAGTATACGCCCACGGACTGTTCACCTAGTGCTCTCAGGGCCACTGTGAGTTCAGATCTGAGCCCAACTCAGACTGATGCCTTGCTGACCATCTTAAGGAAACACCAATCTTGTTTTCACGTGTGTTCGGATGGCTTGGGTAAAACATCCGTGGCCGCTCATCACATCGAAACCGATAGATCCCGTGTCATTCGTCGCCGCCCTTACCGTGTCTCGCCGGCTGAACGGAAAGTTAGAGAAGACCAAGTCAACGACATGCTCGCACGGAACGTTATGAGGCCTTCAGCAAGCCCTTGGTCGTCTCCTGTTGTCCTAGTTAAAAAAGGACGGTTCGGTACGCTTTTGCGTCGATTATAGGACACTAAACAAAATTACCCCTAAGGACGTATATCCTATGCCCCGTATTGACGATGCTTTGGATACATTTACAAGGTGCCGAATACTTTTCGAGCCTCGACTTGCGTTCTGGATATTGGCAGATCCCGATGCATGAGCTCGACAAAGAGAAGACGGCGTTTGCAACACCTGATGGCCTTTTCGAATTCATCGTAATGCCTTTTGGTCTCTGCAATGCGCCAGCCACATTTGAACGAATGATCGACACAGTACTGCGCGGCCTCAAATGGAAAACCTGCCTATGTTACCTGGATGACATTGTCATCTTTTCGTCCAGCTTCGCCCAGCACCTAGAACGTTTAGACGACGTTCTTACGTGTCTAGCCAAGGCCGGTCTCCAGCTCAATACTAAGAAGTGTCGATTTGCGAGCCGCAGCACCAAAGTATTAGGTCACGTGGTCAGCAAGCACGGCATTGAGCCAGATCCCGACAAGGTCGCTGCTGTACAGCATTTCCCAACACCGACCACACCTAAAGACCTTCGCAGCTTTCTCGAATTAGCGTCGTACTTCCGCCGCTTTGTCCGTGGTTTCGCGACTATCGCAGCTCCTCTTCATAAACTCCTGACCACGACCATACTTTTTACCTGAACGGATGAATGTGAAGCCGGCTTTCAGACCGTCAAGCGATACCTCACATCAGTACCAGTGCTTCGTCACTTTGATCCCACAGCCTCTACTATCCTCCACACTGACGCAAGTGGGCAAGGAATAGGCGCTGTCCTACTGCAGCGGAACCACGCGTCTGAAGAGCAAGTCGTGGCCTACGCGAGTCGTACTCTTTCTCCTGCTGAGTGAAACTATACCATCACCGAACAAGAATGCCTCGCCATCGTATCGTCCATACAAAAGTTTCGCCCCTATTTATATGGCCGCCAATTCACAATTGTGACTGACCACAATGCTCTGTGTTGGTTGTCCTCCCTGAAGAACCTGTCCGGACGCCTCGGCCGTTGGGTTCCGCGTTTGCAGGAGTACGACTACACTGTCACATATAGGTCTCGCAGGAAACATCAAGATGCTGACGCTTTATCTCGTTGCCCGCTATCGCCAAATGCCCCTGTCTCACCTTCCCTCCGTTTGGCACCGCCCAGCCAACCGACCACAATCATGGCTCCGGTACGGTTGGTGAACTCGGTCGACATTCTGTCCTCAGAAGACCTCGCCTCCCTCCAACGTGCAGATACGTACTGCCGCACAATTGTCGACCGGCTCACTGGCTTATCCCGTCCTCCCAACAGCCGCTTAAGACGACAACTGGCACGGTTTAAACTTCATGATGGCTCACTATTGCGGCAAGTTTACCACCCTACCGGTGACCGATGGGTCCCAGTCGTCCCTCGCTCACTTCGACTGCAAATTTTACAAGCTTTTCACGACGACGCAACGGCTGGCCACTTAGGATTTCATAAAACCTACGACCGCATTAAGACTCGCTGTTTCTGGCCTGACCTGTCTACTAGTGTTGCCAAATACGACAGTTCGTGTGCGTCATGCCAACATCGAAAACGTTCCATTTGAATTCGTGGACATCGATATATACGGACCCCTTCCGCTTACACTCGCGGGTCACCGCTGGATTGTCACCGCCGTGGACCATCTCACTCGCTACGCTGAGACGGCAGCTCTTGCTTCGGGTGCGGCCTCTGAGGTCGCCGAGTTTGTCCTGCAAGACATTATCTTGCACCACGGTGCGCCTCGTGTTCTTTCAAGTGACCGTGGCAAGACATTTCTTCCCCATGTTCTTGCTGAAGTCCTGCAAGCCTCAAACACCATTCATAAGACTACCTCTGCATACCATCCCCAGACCAATGGTCTTACCGAGCGTTTCCATCGAACTCTGTTCGACATGATCTCCGTGTATGTGAAACCCAACCACACAAACTGGGACACTATACTTCCTTTCGTCACGTTTGCTTATAATACTGCCGTTGAACGCACAACAAACTACAGCCCCTCTTTCCTCGTGTACGGCCGTGCACCGTATTTTGTTTTGGACACCACCTTTCTCTCTACGCCTTCTGTTCCATCCACATCTCTACCAGAGGAGTTCACCGCCCGCGTCGCCCACTACCGCGAAATTGGGCGCGCCCACACGGCGACCATTTAGGACAAGAGGAAAGTCCCTTGTGATGCGACCCGTCGTGTCATTTCGTTCCGACCAGGCGACGAAGTGCTCCTGTGGACACCTGTACGAGTGGCAGGGCTCTGTGAAAAAATTTCTTCACAGGTATCGCGACCCATATACCGTGCTTGAAAGAACATCTGCCATGAACTATCGCGTCGCTCCTGTTATCTCGGATACTGACCGCCATTGCCGCAGCACTGAAGTTGTTCACGTCTCTCGCCTGAAGCCGTATCTGCGGCGTTCCGACCGTGTCTGACTCGCGGCCTTACCGGCCACTTTCGTGAGGGGGGGGGGATTTAGTGTGAGCGCTAACTGCACAGTTCATCATCGTCTTCGTGTGTATATAACCATCCTCGATCATAATCATCATCATTTTGTCGAGTTAGTGTTCGTGGGCTGTCTCGCGCTGTGTGACGATGGAATAGCTCTGTCTTCGTCCCGGGCGTCGTCTCACTATATATATATATATATATATATATATATATATATATATATATATATATATATAGTGAGACGACTCCCCGGACGAATAAAGAGCTCTTCCATTGTCACACAGCGCGAGACAGCCCACGAACAACAACCACACAAACATATATATATATATATATATATATATTGTACTGTGAAATAAGGAGCAGTGGGGATGTGTCTGTGAGAGAACGACGAGAGACATAAGCCTTGTGTCGTGCTCGATCGGCTGTGCTACCTCTCGCTACTTTATCCTGCTAGTCCCGAACGCTGACTTCCCCAAGTGCTTCGTAACATTTGGTGGAAGGTGCTGGACCTGCTGCAAACCTGGATCTCCGCAGCCGGAGAATCCCTGTCACATCTCCCATGCCTGAGGAGACTCGTCCTTCCGATCCACCCCCTGCACCGCCTTCGGTCGTCTGTCCTGGTGCGCCACGCCAACGGGATCCTCCCGTATTCAATGGCACTGACGATCATGACGTAGAGGACTGGCTGTCATCGTACGACCGAGTGAGTACCCACAACAAATGGAATGACACTGACAAGCTTGGTTACGCACTGTTCTACCTGTCCGGGGTCGCCCATCTTTGGTTCCGCAACCATGAGGCTGACTTTTCTACCTGGACAGCGTTCAGAACGAAACTTCAAGAAGTATTCGGTCGCCCTGCTGTGCGTAAACTTCGGGCTGAACAACAGCTTCGCTGTCGTGCCCAACAAACGGGCGAAAGCTTTACCTGCTACATTGAAGATGTAGTTGACATTTGCCGGCGTATCAACCCAGATATGTCCGAAGATGACAAAATTAAGAACATATTGAAAGGCATAGACGATGACGCCTTCCAAATTCTCTTGGCAAAGAATCCGCAGACGGTCAACGACCTCACCTCGCTTTGCCAGAGCTATGAAGAGCTACGCAAACAACGGCTTTCTACGCGCCGAGCTTCCGCTCCGGACGTCGCGCTTTCATCTCTGGGTGACGGTGCCAGTGCTACTTCTTCCAGTACAGCAATCTTCGACCAAATCAAGCAATATGTACGAGAAGAAGTGGCCCGCCAGCTCTCTCTTCTGCCCACCAGTCAGGTGTCGGAGTCACCCTTGTCTCCTGATCTCCGTCAGGTGATACAAGACCAAGTCGCTAGCGCCGTGCCACTTGCTCATCAATCGCCTCCTACGCCTGTTCCACTTACCTACGCTGCCGTTGTCGCAAATCCAAGGCCTCCGTCTGCATCTATTCAATCCAGACTTACCAGCGCTTTTCCCTCACTTCCGCAAGTAGCTGCAACATATGCGCCTCCAAGCAGCTACTGGTCGCCACAGCAGCCCGTGCGCCCACCTCGCCAATATATCCATCAGTCTCAGCCCGCTGTTCTCAATCCATGGCGCACTCATGACAACCGCCCTATCTGTTATTTTTGCGGCCTGCCTGGGCATGTAGCACGGTTTTGCCGCCGCCGCGGGTGGTATCCTTCGGATTCTCCGAGGGCACCAAGCAACGGTTTCGACTCTGCGTTCCGTTCCGCTTCTGCCGCTCAGCAATTCGATGCCTCACCTCCTGCTTCCCGAAGCTTCAATACCCGTCGGTCTCCGTCACCCCGTCGGCGTTCTCCGTCGCCGCTTGTCCGCCGCCCTGAAGCTCTCCGAGAGGAAAACTAAGGAACGCAGTTCCGGAGGCAAGAACTGCGATCTCAACGAACTGCTCAAGACCTACTTTTTTTGCTGCAAACGTCCTTGAAGTTTATGCCGAAGACATTGTCGTCCATGCGCTTGTAGACACGGGAGCAGCAATATCAGTGATTTCTAATCAGCTTCGTCTTCAACTAAGAAAAGTCGCGACGCCATATTCTGCTGTTTCCTTACGCACAGCAAGCGCGGCGCCGATTGAACCCTTAGGGAAGTGTACCGTGCGTGTTCTTATAAGCGGCACTTTATACCGTGTTGAGTTTCCTATTCTGTCCCGCTGCTCCCATGCCATGATTTTAGGATGGGACTTTCTGTCATCTCATCGTGCCGTTATAGATTGTGCCCGTGCTGAACTTGCTCTGTCGCCATTCGGCCCCAACGTTTTTGAAGACACTGATGACGCTTCCGGTCATGTGCTCGTCACCGCCGACACCGAGATTCCTCCATACTCTGCCGCACTTGTGCCCGTATCCTGCGTTGGCTTTTCCGACACCACAGTTCTTTTCACGCCGTCTAAACTTGTTGCTCGCCGTCATCCCTTCTTGCTTCCTTTTGCCGTTCTTGCCATTCGACAAGGTTCCAGCGCACTTTATGTATCGAACCTGTTTTCTTGCACTGCTAGACTGCTCCACGATGAGTGTCTTGGTTATGCTGATGCAATCGCGCCAAGCTTCCTTTATGATGTGCCTAACGACCCGGATTCTCCTCAGGTTGACGCTATGGCCCTTCAAGTTTCTCCTCCGACGCCGCCATTTGACCCAACATTTTCCCGATGTATTGATCCCAACCTCACTCCAAGTCAGCACGCCCAGATCGCCAATCTCCTTGACCGCTTTCGCACTTCATTCGACCTCCAACCATCTCACTTAGGTCGCACTTCCACTGTTGTCCATCACATCGACACCGGCAACCATGCGTCTTTACGCCAGAGGCCGTATCGTGTATCCGCCACGGAGCGTGACGTCATCGCTGAGCACGTTGGAGACATGCTCCAACGCGGTGTCATACAACCCTCGCATGGTCCCTGGGCTTCTCCTGTTGTGCTTGTCAAAAAGAAAGATGGCACAATTCGCTTTTGCGTGGACTACAGGCGCCTCAATAAGATCACCCGCAAGGACGTTTATCCACTACCTCGCATTGACGACGCGCTAGACTGCCTCCAAGGAGCTGAATTTTTCTCATCTTTAGACTTGCGTTCCGGGTATTGGCAAGTGCCTGTGGCTGAGTCAGACCGCCCAAAAACGGCCTTCATCACACCCGACGGTTTATTTGAATTCACCGTGATGCCATTTGGCCTGTGTAATGCGCCTGCCACATTTGAAAGAATGATGGACAACATCTTGCGCGGCCTCAAATGGCAGATATGCCTTTGTTACCTGGACGACATCGTCATCTTTTCACCGGACTTTCCTTCCCACTTACTTCGACTTGAACGCGTCCTCACATGCGTAGCCGATGCTGGCCTCCAGCTTAATTTGAAGAAGTGTCGCTTCGCCGCCCGGCAGCTGGTCATCCTCGGCCATGTCGTGTCCAAAGAAGCAGTAGCGCACCCAGGATCTCTGCCAGGGGGGGGGGGGGTGACAGTTTGCCAATGCCATCTCAACAGCACCAATTTCAATTTCTTCACGGGAAATTGTCAAAAAATGCACTTTTTGCGTACTCGCGACGATTACGCCTCTTACATCTTAGTTGCAGTACTCAACGGCGCAAGGAAAGAAAAGGGGTTATACAAAAGGGTGGGTTAACTCGGCCTCAGGGGGGGGTTACAACCCCCGAATCCCCCCCCCCCCCGTCGGTGCGCCACTGCAAAGAAGGTGTACTACCTGATCCGGTGAAACTACAAGCTGTTTCCCAGTTTCCGCGACCAATGACCTTGAAAGATCTGCGGAGCTTCATTGGGTTAGCGTCATACTTCCGCCGTTTCATCCGCAATTTCGCCACCATAATAGCACCTTTGACGAAGCTTCTTGGTGGTGACCACAACTTGTCGACCTGGTCACCAGATTGCGATGCGGCATTCACGAAGCTGCGTCGTCTCTTGACGTCTCCCCAATCCTGCGCCCTTTCGACCCAAGCGCTCCAACAGAAATCCACACGGATGCCAGTGGCGTCGGCCTTGGTGCCGTTCTTGCTCAGAGAAAGGTTGGCTTCGATGAGTACGTCGTCGCCTTCGCCAGTCGTGCACTCACTAAACCTGAATTGAACTATTCAGTAACTGAAAAAGATTGCCTGGCTATAATTTGGGCCATAACAAAATTCCGCCCGTATCTCTATGGCCGCCCATTTGACGTGATTACTGATCACCACTCGCTGTGCTGGCTGTCGTCCTTAAAAGAACCATCCGGTCGTCTAGCTCGATGGGCGCTTCGACTGCAGGAGTACGACATTCGAGTGCTGTACCGTTCTGGCCGAAAACACTCGGATGCGGATGCCTTGTCTCGTTCGCCACTGACAGACGAGGTTACCTCCCCGAAGGCCCTATTGTCCGAGTCTTCCCTTGCTGCCACGGATATCCTTCTGGAGCAGAAGAAGGACCCTTGGATTGTGTCAATGCTCAGTTTCTTGTCCACCGCATCGACAACCACTACCAATCGCGCCTTACGTCGCCAAGCCCATCACTTCTCCATTCGCGACGGGCTCTTATACCGTCGTAACTACCTCCCGGACGGCCGCAAATGGTTGCTTGTCATCCCTCGACATCTACGTTCGGATATTTGTGCAGCGTTCCACGACGATCCCCAGTGCGCACATGCAGGTGTACTAAAGACATACGCGCGTCTACGCCTTCGTTACTACTGGCGAGGGATGTACCGATTCATCCGTCATTATGTCCGCTCCTGTCTCGTTTGCCAACGCCGCAAAGATCCCCCTCGTCGTTCAACCGCTCCATTGCAGCCTTTGCCTTGCCCAGCACGTGCTTTTGATCGAGTAGGCATCGACATTTATGGACCTTTGCCAACCACATCAGACGACAACCGCTGGGTAATCGTGGCCATCGACCATCTTACGCGCTGTGCGGAAACTTCCCCTTTGTCCAGCGCTTCTGCACGTGACGTCGCCTTGTTTCTCCTGCGCCACATCATCCTTCGCCACGGAGCTCCCAGGGAATTACTCAGTGACAGAGGCCGCGTCTTCCTCTCCGACGTCATAGAGGCTCTCCTCAAAGAATGTCGCATTATTCATCGCACCACTACTGCATACCATCCGCAGACCAATGGCATGACCGAGCGCTTTAATCGAACTCTTGGCGACATGCTGGCCATGTACGTTGCATCCGACCAAACCAAATGGGACCATGTTCTACCATTTCTGACTTACGCTTATAATACCGCCACGCAGACGACCACGGGATTTTCGCCGTTCTTTCTCCTGTACGGACGCGAACTTTTTTCCACAATGGACACTATCCTTCCGTACCCCCCTGACAGCACAGAAACCACTACCTTGTCTGAAGCTGCTGCACACGCTGAAGAGTGTCGCAAGCTATGCCGTATATTTACGTCAGAAGACCAGCAACGCCAGAAGCACCATCGAGAAACTTCACATGCTCCTGCATCCTATGCTCCTGGCTCGCTAGTGTGGCTTGGGGTTCCAGCCCCTACCCCTGGGCTGTCACCGAAACTCGCGTCGAAGTACCAGGGCCCCTACCGCGTGATCGAGCAAACGTCTCCAGTCAACTATATCGCCGAACCGCTCGAGCTATCTTTGGATCATCGCCGTCGAGGACGCGACATTGTGCATGTCCAGCGTCTCAAGCCGTACTATGATCCGCCTGATCTTGTCCTACCCCTAGGTCGCCGGGACGGCTTCTTTTTTCGCGGGGGAGATAACTGTACTGTGAAATAAGGAGCTGTGGGGATGTGTCTGTGAGAGAGAACGACGAGAAACATAAGCCTTGTGTCGTGCTCGATCGGCTGTGCTACCTCTCGCTACTTTATCCTGCTAGTCGCGAACGCTGACTTCCCCGAGTGCTTCGTAACAATATATATATATATATATATATATATATATATATATGTGTGTGTGTCTGTGTGTGCGTGTGTGTGTGTGCCTCGATGCCCTCCAAACCCCCTGCTACGGATCGGTGGGCGAATTGTACACATTTCATTTATTTTCATGGCATTTAATTGCCCGTTCGGCGAAACAAGTGCTTCACATGAATTCCTAAGTGTGCATCGGAACTGGCTAACTTGTCGGTACTGAGTAACGCACTCCCCGCAGTTTGCCTTTGAATATATTTGCAGTTTACCAGTGATACACAATTTTCGCTAAAAAGTTGAAACCCTAAAATGAAGTTTTAATTCTTGCAGTCATGAAAATAACTTTTATCTTAAACGGTGCCATTTTATTCAAATCGGCTCATAGCTCGTCTATTCACAGCATATCTGCATGTCACGTGCATTTGAATAGGCAAATAGAAGTTTGCGTAGACATGGCCGCTTCGCCTTAAGGAGAAGCAGTGATGTCCGTCACATTAGGTAAAGTCCAGAGATAACGGGATGTTTTGTATAACATAATTGATTAACGCTTCGAGTGCCAAGAAAATTGAAACGCCATTAAGCATAGCATATAGTTAGTTGCCGTGTTAAAACGAAGAAAATTACAGGTATAGGGTGGATTCGACAAATACAATTGCTCATTATTGACATACTATTGCAAGATTTATTTTTCTAGCACATGACCCTGATTAAGTGGTTGAATATTATCAAAAAAGCGCTGGCGTTGACACTTTTAAATGAAACACACAAAATATGACGCTGTAGGTTGTCCTGTGTGTAAAAAAATTGTGCACTTTGCCATCATTGCAGTTACACGGCCGTGTTAGATTGTAGTAGTCGGTTATCTTGGCCTTGTCTGCTTTAAGTGTATTAGGTGGCTCGCTTCATGGGTTGTAATTTTGATTTCATGTGTATGTAAAATTTATTGAATTGTACACAGATTATAGTATATTTAAGTGCCTGTAACATTATCACACCTACAAGTGACAGATTTTCTGCGTGTAACGAGGTCTTATTACTAGATGTTTCGAATATTCTTCATTCCTAGGTGAACAATGTTTTGGATACAGCTGCGTGCTCCACGGGGAAAAAGTTTGGTGTGAGACGTTTTCGCAACTAGTGATTACGCTAACCAATTATGTTAAATTTTAAAAATACGCATATTCTTATAGTTTATTGTGTCTGATTGGGGGACAATAAAGCAAATTAATGGAAAAGAGAATGAACCCTCGAGGTATAACCTTCTCTGTCTTCTACAACGTTCGCCACAATATGTAGGACCGACAACACTATGTTTGGAAGCTTATTCTTTCTATTCTTTCTGGCGGCCCGTCTCAAGTGAAGACATACGATCTTAAAAATTATGAAACATGTGCACTGTATTAGGCGGAAAGCACATTATAACCAAGAAAGCGCTTCGTGTAGAAGAAGGGGCTGGCACTGATGTTTACAAACCTGCCCAATTTCGTCATTTGTCAAAATTTTATAATGTCTCTGTGTTTGCATGTGCCTTCGCTTGTGTGTCGTGTGAATTACTCTCATGTCTATCGGTAAGTTTGTCTTAACAAAGGTACAAGGCTATTTAACGGTATTGCCCCACTAATGAGTCTCGTCGTATAGTTGCATATTGCAATTTAAAATATTCAGATCGTACTTACGTCGAACATATTCCGAAGGGCTAACCGTCACAGGTGGTGGAGTGGTAGGCTTCGCTGCAGGCGGCGCTGCCGTGGTAGAAAGGACGGTGTCATTTGTTGAGTTCTCATCTTCGGTTACATATGCACGTTTCTCGAATCAGAACTACGACAATGATTGCTTTGCTTCGGGATTGCTCATATGGGTGACAAGGCCAGGACTTAAATATTATGTAAAAATATGTATGTGCCCTGTTAATAAGAAATATTTGTTTTGATTTGTCTTACGTTACAATGACGGAGTATTGATATGAGGAATGGTAGTATACTAATCATAAGCTATCATAATTGTATCAGAGTTTTTTTCTAAATATCAGGGTATTTAAAGTACACTGCTAAGCAGTCAATTTCACTATCATCTTAAATTAGGCGATGGTGCGTATATTGGAGATATTAGGAGGTCAAAACAATAACTCACCTTGTTGGAGATGCAGGTAACAATAGCAATAATATGGAGCGTTTTTACTGCATATAGCGAACTCCCCACCATATACAAGGCAAAGAATAGCGCAGTCGAAAATCTTCGGGCATCCGTGACCTTTGCGAGCCAAACATAACGATTGAGAACGTAAATATACATTGCGGCCTTTTTAGGCCTAAGCCTTCAAATGACAAGCAAAATACGTAAACACAAAGCGAAACGGAGGACGACAAACGTCGCTCAAGTTGGCTTACAGACACCCATAATAATTCGAAGCATTATAGGTCAGCAAGGTCATGCAAGGTAGCATTCAGTTTTTGTTCCACCATAAAAGAAACGTGCTTCCGTCATATAAAGCGGCAAAATAATGCCACAATCCTAAACTAGGCCTAACCTTGTCTAGAATGGGCAATAATTAAGGGGATATATGCAATAGTTAATTAATAAAGTTTTAAACAAACCTAATCAAGAGTTTGATAATAGTCAATATGTATTACCTATGTGTTTGGCATATGGGTGATATCTTACTTGTATTGTTTGGTCATTTAAATAAGGAGTCACTATGCAATGTTCCGCCTGACGATGTTTGCCCTTATCAAGTTACGGCTGTATTTTTAATTTTTTTTCGGACCTCGCCGGGTTTCGTCACCGTGGCTGCAGCCTCGCTGGTCCCTTACCGAATAAGCCAACCAATCACAGCGGAATATCTACTCCGCGTGCACTACTGGTTTCCTCGTACCACCACCAGACCGCGCTCGCCACTGCGCATCCGCGGCTGCATGGTAATGAGGGAGTAAACGCTTGGTGCAGATAGAATGGATTCCAATTGCGCTGCGTGTGTTTGTGCGTGCTGCCTCTGAAACCAAGGGGTGTTCCTAGGCCTCCGTCGTACTCGCTAGAAGTTAATAACTTCGCTTAACAAAATACTCGGCATAATTTGTCCGCGCCCGCCCTTGTAGCGAGTGCGTGCGTGTACTAGTGTTTCGACTCCCTTATATGCAGCGAACCTTTATGTAAGAGCATAAATTCCAACTCGTTGTATATACCGTAATTTTTTCTTGCAAGAACAGAATGCTAAGGTGAATTTGAGTGTTGCAAGTGCATAAACATGCTATCTGCAATAGAAGGAGCAAGTAAATTTGTTTTCTCACCTTCTAAAACTTTCACATATCTTCCAGAATCGTGTAAGTATTTCTGCGAAATTTCACCATTATTAAACTCTGTAATAGATGGAAATTAGCATAGCTTTAGTGCACGCCATTCAAGCAATCTATGCTTTTATTTCGGGCATAAAGTTATACCGTAAACAGCAAAATTTTATGGAACGCAGGATTTGACAAGAAGCTTAATTCTCGTGAAGCGTGGTAACGCATACGCAAATTAAATGTTCTAGCATGTAGTAGCCTTTGCCACCTAGGCCGTGATTCATTAAATGAGAAGTGTAATGCCTTAACAGTGTGCTAATTCAAATTTTCAGGAAAAGCCGCATCCCGTAAACTTTTGCGCTTGAGTGTACATCTTGGGAGACGTTAGAATGCTCTATATCTCGCATTTGATTTCTGCACAATGTCATAAATCTCGTGTAGGGCCCACCGACGCCGCAACGCGGGGTAATTTGGTCGGCGCTCTCAGCCGGTGCCCTGAGGGCCAGCTGTAAAAGAAGTGAAAAATAAAAAGGTGCAGCGCGTCCTCGAGGCGCAAGCTGGGCACGCGCAATGTCGTTCTAAAAGGTAGCCACGCTGGTCGTCGCAGCCGCCGCTCCGCCCGCGGCCTACGCCTCCTGAGTAGGGACGACGGCACGGCTCGTACATCCGCCGTCACGACCTCCTACACACTAAGAAAAAAAGAGTATCCCTTACTCTTTTCGAAGAGTATGGACTCATCACATATATGACACACCTTGGGGGAGACACCCGAACTCCCTTTCGCCAGAGAGTCCGAAGACTATCTGTGATGTATACAAGGTGGTTACTTAACTCCTGACGCAGTAGCCTTGCACACTCTTTTCTAGTAGTCTCCTGGACCCTCTCAAGAGGGTTACAAGACTACTGCTGAGGGAGTCTGTTAACTCTCCTAGATGAGTCAGACGACTCAAGATAAAGGGTCACATGACTACTGTTGAGGAAGTCTGTTAACTATTTCAGATGAGTCAGACGACTCAAGATAAAGGGTCACATGACCATTGCTGAAGGAGTCAGGTCACCATTCTTGACGAGTCTGATGACTCCATTAGTGTGTGTCACGTTACCCCTGTGCGTGGTGCAGGGACTCTTGCAAACAGAGTAAACTAACTAATCCATGTAAGTCATTCGACTCTTGGCTCGCAGTGTCGAGCCGCTCTTCAAAATGAATCAAAAACTTTTGCTGACAGTGCAAAGTGACTATCGTGAAAAGACAACATAGAATAGTAATGAATCCATAGCTAATCTGCCAAAAAGCACAAGGCAGGTTAGCAAAAAAAAGTGAATATTCCATCACTCTTTGTTATTGTCTTCTGGAAGTGTCAAATGTATCAGTCAGCAGAGAATCACCATGAACACAAGACAGTTCTCTTTACTATTAAACTGGAATCAATGGCCAACCAAGACAAACAGTTTTAAAGAAACACCCAATATGCACCTTGCAGCTGCATGCGCATGACACTGCAATGTCACTCTGAATCATAATGAGACCCCAAAATAGTATGTCACTCATACAAAAGTTCAATTCACCCCAACATAAGTAATAATTTCATAACGTCAAAAGGTTCTTAAACTAAACCTATTTCACTGTTCTCTCCGACGTATTTTTATTTATAACTTAGGATTTAACCTCCTATGCAAATAAAGTACACACAAAATATAACAAAGGGCTACACTGGTGCAAAAAGAACCAGATAATGAAGTGCAATAAAAACAATATTCCAACTTAGATCACATAATCTATGCAGTAAAAAATGCAGACAGCAACTGGCTGGCAATTGATAATCCAATTTAACAGTAAAAACAGCTGTCTTACCTTATGGTACTCTTGCTGGCACTTTTCCCACACAACTAATGCATGCTTCTTAGCTTGAGTTGAAAATTGATCTGAAAAACACCATATTAAAAAGTTGTGCATCAATTTTATTCTTTCATACAATCTACAATAGTGCATAAATTTTTTACCGACAATATTACAAAAAACACAGCAATATTTAGGCTAAACTTTTTATTTAATTTGACATAAACATGTTTTTTCAGCACTAAGTTTTTTAAGACACCAACAATTTCACTGATTGCAATGAGCACTTATACAAGACTTGCCATAAAGTAAACACACTGGAAAATATGTAGCACAGGTAGCTGTATTTTGTTGCAACAAAGATAGCGCATGAATGATGAGGACAAGGAAGGAAGCAGCCCAGGTGATAACTAAACTGTACCCAGCTGCACACATGCAGCTGTAACAATACAATACACATGGTGCATGAAGAGCCAAAAGACACATACAGAAAGTAGAGACGTGAGGAAAGCTTCTTTTACTCATCACAAGTCACCCTATAAGAGCAGATTAGGTACCAGCTGTAATTTACTCAGTAAATACATTAAGTTACACTAGGTGCCACATTTGCATGCCACTCATATAAAGTTCTTTTGATCTTTCTTGTTCTGGTTTTTAACTTATCAAGCATGAGTGACTAACATAAAGCCTCCCTATGGCTTGGCACATACAGAAAAAAGGGTTTCTATGGAAACACAAGGTCACAGAAGGTTGACTGACACATAACACTAATTTTAAACTAGTAAAATCTTTGTGATTATCTACTACCAGCAGTCTTTTGTACAGTAAAACATCCACACAATGCACAGTAGACAGCCAAGTGTGAATATCTGTTGTTTATTTCTACCTTTCTCTGGTGTCCCTTAAGGTAACATTGGTGTGACGGCTGGTCTACTCAACGTATGTGTTCCCACACAACAGGAGCAGATGATAAGCCACATTTATGGTGCATGAAATAAAACATTTTCTGTGCTGAACTTTCCACTGCCGCTCCTATCTAGAGTGACTTTTTAGTTTGTTGTGTACTCTAGAAAATATGCTATGCAGTTCATTTGATGCCGAAAGCAACTCTGACACCATAGGGGGATGTCGCATTTTCTTCTAACGGTATGCAAACTTTTCAATATACGGCTTGGTATTTTGCTTGGTATATTTATCCTTTTGTTGACCTTTAAATTTAGCCACTTAGCTACTTTGTTGCAGGTGCAGACAGACCATTGCACCAATGTTAAACAAAGAAAACACCAGAGCAAGGTAGAAAGAAAGAACTGATATTCATAATTTGGATGCCCACTGTGCACTGAGTGGATATGTTTCAATGTACGACAAAACGACTTGTTGATAAACATAACATCAAACATAAGAAAATTGAACTCGAAGCCTGCGATATTAGTAACTGGGAAAGTTATGTGTAAATCAACTTTCGTGAATCTCAGTGACGAAGAAACACTTTTTAGAATTTGCGTCGAGGCAACCTGCATCACTCAAGCTCACAAAGGAAACAAAATAAGAACAAGCAAGATCACAAGAACTTCACATTTGCAACATTAAAATAAGACACCTCACATAACTGATTTATGTATTTACTGAGGATAAATTACATCTGGCGAATAATCTGCTCTTAAATGATGACACACAACGAGTAAAAGCCTTGGGTGGCCATTACTTATTCTCTGTGGCATTTAGCTCTTCTGAGCACATGCACATTGTGTGGTACAGGTGCGTGGATGTAGCTGGGCACAGTTGTGAGTCAACGCCAATCCTGTTATGGTCCTACACTATCATCGTTATAATTTACAATTAACAAATAGCCTAACTATCTGGTCTATCAGAAGTATTTTAAACAAGACATACAGATTCCACTGTACATTGCTAAGATAAGGAGGCGAGTACATTATTTCAGATTTCAAGAAACAGCTGGGAGGCAGAACTGCGTAACACAAAAAATCTACGAATGACTAGTACCTTTATAATTAAATACAATGTACTAGCTCTTTCTTCAATGAATATCTCTATCACCAAGAATCATAGGCTGAAAAATAATTGGCAAATATTTACAAAACTAACAAGAGATTACAAGTGCATGATAATTATGAATGTCTTCTTAAGCAAAATCACAACGATTAAAGTATAATAATTTCAGCAAGTAAACTTCAGCAGAATGCTGACATTGCATTATTGAAGCTAGTCAGTGCTAAACGTATGGTTAGTTTGTAAGAGAACTCAGACTGGCAGCCCTGAAATATTTGTCACCATACTTGATGGAGCATGCTTTGCTGTTTCAGGTATTACTTTGCCACAAAGCCATTTGTAAGCCCTGTAGCACGATTCTGTGTGGAACAGAAATTTATTCCCTCATTGCTTTTGGGGATGTGTTTCTCAGAACTGGCACTTGTCTATTTCTTATATAGCAGAAATTCTTATGCACTGCAATTCTAATGCTATAAATGTTTGTTAGAAAAGATTGCCGCACTGTATTGAAGCAGTTATCTTCAATAATTAGAGGGAGTCACCGCTGAAACACTCAGTACAACACACAATACAAAGATATGGATTCAACTTGTAAATGTTGAACAAAGTGATAGTCTGATCTGCATTTCAGGGGACTTTTTTTCCTCCTGTTAGGGCACAGTCACAAAAGTTTTAGTTTTGAACTTCTGGCGAATGCAGGAAAACTCAGTGCTTAACAGCAGCCCAAGGGAAGACAGCCCAGAGTAGCTTAGACAAGAGGACTTGCCTTCAACTTTTTGTCGCTATGTTAAGGTGACTATAGCAAGGGACAGGTTTTGTTTATTAAATCCTTGTTCAAGGAAGATGCTATTCGAAATGTTTATTTTTTTATTTTTTGTACTAGAGGTTTGAAAATTAGGCCAACTAGAGAGTTCTTCAAGCCGATTTTCGTATATGTTATTTTTGTTTAGCTGCTAATTTCTTCAGTTATGTCTTAAACAATGGCACAATGTATAGTGATCTTTGCGGGCATTTTCTTCTGTATTAAATTTTCACAAAAATCATTCTGCTAACTTGGCTCTTTGTAGATGGCAAAGTGCTGATATCTATCCAAACATGTAAACTTAGTGAGACTATGCAAGTAAAGCTCAGTACACTTTATTCATTTTTTCACAACCCCATGCAAATAACTGTGCACTTACCATTGTCCGATACTAACGAAATTTGGCATGCATACTCTTCAAGGTATGTAAAATGCTAACATCTACTTGATATTGCAATATCTTTCAAAATTATTTAGTGTTCTATTTTTGCATAGTTTCAATAATTTTACATGCCGTTTGGGTAGATACCGGCACTTTGCAGTCTACAACGAGCTGAATAAGATACAGCACAATGATTCTTGTGAAACTGGTATATACATTAAGGTGCCCGCAGATACTTTGCCACTCTGTATAACAAAAAAATATAGCAGCTGCACAAGAACCACTGACATATTTAAAATCTACATATGAAACTCTATGCAGCAGTTTTTTCACATACCTGACAGAAATAATTTTAAAAAGTTGTTTCGAGCAGCATTTCGCCTTAATAGTGCTGCCAATGTATTCTACCGAAGCGTTATACAATGGCTTCAAGCAGACCGCAAGGAGTTTTAGAAATAGCACAACAAAGCGTCTGCCTACAAAGCCCCATGTCCTACTTGCATTCCCTTGTTCTTTCTTGCTTCCTGTTGTATGCCACCATTTGCTTCCCTTAACATTGAGTGCTCAAAACCTTAAACACCCCATTACATTGAATTTTTAGCCTGCAAAGGAATGGAGTGCAAATGGGTGACATCAGCTGAGTTGACAATAAACAAATATTTGTTCTCACGTTAATGAAATTAGTCATATAAAATATATCACAAATTTGGAAATGAATGCACAAAGAACTTTGCCGATTGTCAAATTAGTGCCACGAACACGATATTTTGATGTTTATAATTCTTAGTTTAATTCACTTCCCTCTAGTGCATGGACTCTCAATGTAGTAGACTAACCCAGGCCTGGAAGGCAATATCTAAATCTGAAATAAAGACATACATCCCTGGCACCACATGTCGGTGCTATGTCATCAGAAGAAGCGTGTATCTATACGCATATAGTCTATAAAATAATTATTATATGATCTGTACCATTACGCTTCCATTCATAAATTCTGAAAATTAGGAAATATATTTGTCATTCAAAGCACTGCTGTAAACTTTCATGTTCGAAAAATGCCATTCTTATAAGGTGTAACACAACCAATGTGTGCATGAAACCTACAGTATCGTTGGCATTCGTAAGTGTGGCAAGCCTATTTGCCACGCTGACGAATACCAAGGGTATCATGGGTTTCATGTCTCACACGTTGTCCACCAGTGCCACTGGTATCATTGCACTGAAAGGAAGTCACATTATTAACACACTTATGATGGGCAGCCAGGTTTTCCTTCTATAATACCGGGTTTTTTTTTCACGCTTCTAGGTTTTTTCTTTTTTCAAAAATAATGGGGGCTTAAAATAAGTGCTCTATTTTGCTATTGAATTTATCCTGTCGTAGAGCACTAGTTAAGTTAAATTTCTTAACATTTTACAGCACTGCAGATTAATAAATGAACAAAACATGATTTAAGTCAGCATGTTAGCCTTACGCACTACAAGAGTTAAGAACCTATCAATTACACACACAAGTGCAAAAGAACTACGGGAAACTGGGCATACATACAGATATAATAGCAGGAGATGATGCTAAGAATTCCAAGAGAAAGGAAATATTAAAAAGTCAGTACTAAAAACACAACTTATAACAGGCGTATTTGCTAAGAATCCTAAAGAGCAAACAGAACATTAAGCCCAGGAAACACACTATGCCAATATTTGCTCATGGTTCGACAAGTGGGCACAGTTGGCGATGCTGTTTGGATAGATGGCCGCCGAGGTACAGCTGGGAAATAGGTGAAACATGTAGAAGGGTCACCAAGTGTTGAATCCTGGGGCACAACAGTTTGCCTTGATCCCTGGCATCCTCTGACATCGACGCGTGGAGCCTGATTATGCGTCCTTTCCAGGAGGCCTGGCTCGAGTGTGTGGCACAGCTCGGGTAAAATTTCGCAGCAACCTGAAAAACAGAAGCCCACATCTATAAACACCAAAATATTCTTCCCCATAGGGCAAATGTGAAGGTTACCATC